>NW_026732184.1:35000-217883 GCF_028476545.2 Physella acuta | reverse complement strand
CACCTTATGTTGACCGCTTACATATACATACTGTAAACAGTGTTTCTTCCAGACTTTTTTCTCCGGCGGGGCACTTGAAATTTTCGGGGGGGGGGGGGGGGCGGTAGATTTTCTCCGGGGGGGGTGGGGCGGACACTGTTAGAAGTATATATTTTCTATATAGATTATATAAATTTCATTTCGTTCGGGGGGGGGGGGGGCGGGTAGAAAGTTTTCGGGGGGGGGGGGGGGGGGCTTTGCAGATGCCTGGAAGAAACTCTGACTGTAAATATTGTAAAAAATTATATAGAGCTTAAGTTCTAAACAAAATAGTTTGGTTGTTTTTTTTTTAGCATTATTAAGTTGAAAAACAAATACATAAGTAGCCACTGTAGATTGCAATACTTAATTGTCTTTTCATATTTTTCACGCTCTCCAAAAGGATTCTTAAATATTATTTTAAGCTTTAATCTATAACATTTATAACATTTTATGTTTAAAAAAACAAAAAAATCTTTACAGTGGCGGAATAGGGCCACCTCGCAAAATTTTTATGAGCCCCCCCAACTATATATATACAGGGCCGGAGCTACCTATAAAGCGCACTAGGCTGTCGCCTAGGGCGCTGTCAATAGGGGGGCGCAAAGAAATGTGAAATCGCCTTTATAAAAAGTACATAATAATTGATAAATTTGATTATATTAAATTAACTATATACAAAGGAGTAACGATCTATTTAGGTGCCCAGGACGGACTATCAATTTACGTCCCATCTTGCGTGTTGGTGAAAATGCGCCCCCACCTCCCACATTTGAAAAGGTCAAGGCGCTTTTTAACCAGTGTTTCTTCCAGACTTATCTCCGGGGGGATGGGTGGGGGGGGCACTTGAAATTTTTATGAGTGAGTGGGAGAGGGGAGGACTAAAATTTTCAGGGGGGGGCGGACACTGTTAAAAGTATATATTTTTTCTATAAATTCCATTTCGTTCGGGGAGGGGGGGGGGGGGGTTGAGATGTCTGGAAGAAAATCTGTTTTTAACAGTCACTTTGCCTTTTTATTTTGGTTTCACGCAATTGATGTAAAAAACAATTAGTCTGTAATGCAGGGTAACAGTCCACATTCTTTATTTCGACTGTATGTATTGATCTCTTTATATTATTGCCTATCACGGGGTGCCGATAAAACTAATGAAAATAGTTTTTTACTAAGTGAATTAAAACTAAAAATTCTTCTCCTAAGAATGTTTAAACTTAAGCGTCCTGATGAATGTCTAAGCTATAAAAAGGAGTTAATTTCAAATTAATTGTGTAAACGCAAAAAAAAAAAAAAAAAAAAAAAAAAAAAAAAAAAAACCGCGGGAAACAATTACACGTATAACGTTTTATTGATTCATGGTCTTTGATTGAGTCATGGTCTTTGACCAACTTGCTAAATAAATTAAGAAATCGCGGGGGGGGGGGGGGTAGGGGGGGAGCGTTTGAATAAGTTTTGTCTAAGGCGCTAAACAACCTGGCGCCGGCACTGAGCATGCTGAAATCGGAACCAACGGCGCATAACATATTGATACGAAAAACATAATCTGATCTTAATATTACAAAAAAAAAAAAAAAAAATAAATAAATAAATAAATAAAAAAAAAAAACAAAAAAAAAAAAACAATGCACTTATAGAATTGTGCTGCCTTGACTTATGATGATATGTTGAACTAGACATATTACATAAAAGACAGAAAGAACGAAACAAGTTTCAAAGACATTGTTAAATAATACCAAGTCTTATGGCGAAATAAAGAGACAAGCTACATAGACATGGTCACTACCAAAGCTTGCTTGAGCTCTCTGTATAGCACTTTTGTAGTCATACACGTACTGCATCGTCAGCTGGTAGATGGCTACAGGAAACACGGTCAGCATGAACTGGACGCTGGAGAGTACAGTCAGAAACATCAGCTGGCTACGAACTGAGGACGTTATAAGATATACCTGTTATACGGTGTAGTCATACATTGTGCAGTAATTTGTGTTAGTGATAGAGTGTGAGGTGGGGATGTGTGGTAGATCTCAGTGGCGTAGCGAGGTCGGGTGTCACCCAGTGCGGCACTTAATGGTGTCACCCCCCAGAGGCGTAGCGACCCTTCCCGGGGACAAATTTTCGATTTGCACTACCCCCTCAAATTTGCACTACACCCTCGAGTTTTCGATTTGCACCCCCCCCCCCTCTAACTTTCGATTTGCACCCCCCCCCACCCCAAGTTTTCGATTTGCAACCCCCACCTCAAGTTTTTTTCTATATATTTTGCTATTTTTTGCCTTGGTGTCGCCCCCCTAAATGGTGTCACCCGGTGCGGTCCGCCCCCGCCTCCCCCCCCTCCCTCGCTACGCCCCTGGTAGATCTATGTTCGGATGAGACATTCCTGTTATACGATGTAGTGATACATTTGTGCAGTAATTTGTGTTAGTGATATAGAGTGTGGGGTGGGAATGCGTGGTGGATATATGTTCATATGAGACATTCCTGTTATACGGTGTAGTGATACATTTGTGCAGTAATTTGTGTTAGTGATAGGGTGTGGGGTGGGAAGGCGTGGTTGAATGGTAGATCTAGGTTCAGACTTGTAAATGCAAAGGTCACAGAAACAGGTGAACTCTACTTCACTAGCCCCACGGACCGTTAGCTCAGAGACATGTTACTGAGAACGAGGCTAAATAGTCCCCAAATCAAAATTGTCAAAAACCATTACGCCCCCCAAATCACAATTGCCAAAAAACCGACACGCCCCCTAATGAAGATTTAAAAAAAACTGACACGCCCCCTAACGGAGATTTCCAAAAAACAAAACGCCCCCATCTATATATAATTATATATAATTCTCTTCTTGGAGACGCTAGAAAACAAGCTGTAAGCGCGCTCCCTACCACCCCCAACCCTACATGGTCTGGTGAGCTTTGGTTCACGCTAAATGTTTACAATCTTAGAGCCGGGTTTAGTGACGGCTACTAGGGGCAGATAATTTAGTTTAAAACGATTTTAAACTTAGGGGAGGTAACTAAGAGGAGGCTGCTTTCACCGGGGGGGGGGGTTAGGGTAGGGGTTGGGGGAAAGGAGGGTGGGGGTAGTATCGTCCTTAACGACCTACTGATAGTGTTTTAAAGCAAATATTTTCAGTGGCAGCATTGGTACTGTCGAATTCACAAATTATGAATTACTGAAAAGTAGAAAATAAAACAACTAAATAGCGGCGTATGATATCCCACGGGTCGGCTCGTAACGAAAATTTCTAAACACCGACACGACCTCAACTAAGAATTCCAAACATCGACACGCCCCCTAACGAAGATTTCCAAAAAAAAAAAAAAAAAAAAAATTAAAAAAAAAAAACAAAAAAAAAAAAAAAAAAAACGACACACTCCCAAAAGATTTCCAAAAAAAAGAAAGCCACGCCCACTAACCAACCTCTTGTGGTGACCTCAGTGTCCATCAACCCTGAGCCGGCCTTGGCATGCATCCAGTAAATGCCGAAGTTAAAGAAGAGCAGGAGCAGGGGCGGGGAGGAAGGCGAACACTATAACCAGGAAGTGAAACCACCTAGAGACTGTATTCATACGGCACTCGACCTCATCACTGGCGATAGAGAAGTTTTGTCAAACTATGGAATACCAAGTGTCAGAGTTGGTGAAAACTAGTATGGGATCTAAAAATCTATGGAAAGCCAATTTATCAATTTGAACGATTAGTCATTAAAATGTCAAGGTGTCAAGGTAGGAAAAAGTATGGATGAACTAAAAATTCTATGGAATGAAATTTTATAAAAGAATAAACATCATTAAAATATCAAAGTAGACGTTGAAAATTCGTATAAAATCTAAAATCTAAGAAATACCAATTAGTACCTGTTAATAAAAATGTAAAATAAAATTTATTACCACCTTTTGATGATAATACTTTTGGAAAGAAATAAGGCTCAAATGATAGTGTTTATTTCTTTTATCGATAGACGAAATCAAAGAATACTTATTTCTTCCGAATTCAGCTTGCATTTATAGGCAGTTATAAAATTCATGAACTTTCAGTTTGAAAGATTTTATAAAATAGTCAATTATTATAGCTTTCACGAGGGCTCCATGTTTGGAACAGAGGATAGTAAAAGTGTTTGAAGGGGCGGGGCAGGGGGTGTGGCCCCCACCGGGTGACACCATTTAGGTGGTTAGGTGATACCCAGACGAAAAATCGTAAAATTTACTGACAAATTAATAGTTTATCCAGTTAAAATAATAAAATAGTAGGGGGAGATGAGTGACACCAAATCCAGAGGCGTAGCGATGGGGGGGGGGGGGGGGGGCAGGGGGAGTACATATGTTCCCAGGGCGCCGACCCTAGGGGGCACCAAAATGGGGTGTAAAAACATATTAAAATGACATTTTAGCTGCATTTTTGCATTGTTAATAGTTTTAGGGGGGGGGGGTGCAAATCGAAAGTTTGAGGAGGGCGGTGCAAATCGAAAGTTTGAGGGGGGGGGGTGCAAATTAAAAGTTTGAAGGGGGGTGCAAATCAAAAGTTTGAGGGGGGGGATGCAAATTGAAAATTTGCTCCCGAGGGGGGCGCCAATTTGAATTTTTTTTCTCCGGGCGCCGGGAAGAGTCGCTACGCCTCTGACCAAATCTAAAAAAAATATGTTTGATATGTTTGGAGGAGGGGTAAGGTGACACCCATTTTATGAAAACCCATTTTATCATGACAATAGCTGATAAAAATCATGAAGGGGGAAGGGTAAGTATAGGTGAAATGAGGGTTAAAACACACTAAGCCAGGTCTACAATAATGCATAGCATGGACAAGATGAATAATACAAAAATAAAATAACGAAAAAACACGTTGGAAATAAATAGAACAGTTCGCAGTTTACCCGTCGTCATCAATGATTGTGAAAAGAAATACAAAAGTTCGCAGTTTACCCGTCGTCATCAATGCATGTGAAAAGAAATAGAAAAGTTCGCAGTTTACCCGTCGTCATCAATGCATGTGAAAAGAAATACAAAAGTTCGCAGTTTACCCGTCGTCATCAATGATTGTGAAAAGAAATATAAAAGTTCGCAGTTTACCCATCGTCATCAATGAACTGTAAGCCTCCTGAGAGAATGATGATGAGAAGAACACAGAAGAAACAGCTGAAGATGACTATGATGATAACAGGGTTCAACGAGGCTGTTAGTTTTCTCGTTCTGTGGACATTACAAGAGGGGCTTATTCAAAGTGGGGCTTATTCAAAGTGGGGCCTTCATCAAAGTGGGGCTTATTCAAAGTGGGGCTTATTCAAAGTGGGGCTTATTCAAAGTGGGGCCTTCATCAAAGTGGGGCTTATTCAAAGTGGGGCTTATTCAAAGTGGGGCTTATTCAAAGTGGGGCCTTCATCAAAGTGGGGCTTTATCTAAGTGGGGTTTTATCTAAGTGGGGCTTATTCAAAGTGGGGCTTATTCAAAATGGGGGCTTCATCAAAGTGGGGCTTTATCTAAGTGGGGCTTTATCTAAGTGGGGCTTATTCTAAGTGGGGCTTATTCAAACTTGGGCTTATTCAAACTGGGGCTTATTCAAAGTGGGGGCTTCATCAAAGTGGGGCTTTATCTAAGTGGGGCTTTATATAAATGGGGCTTTATCTAAGTGGGGCTTTATCTAAGTGGGGCTTTATCTAAGTTGGGCTTTATCTAAGTGGGGCTTTATCTAAGTGGGGCTTATTCAAAGCGGGGGCTTCATCAAATTGGGGTTTTAACCCAAATAGGGTTTTTATCAAAACGGTTGCTGTATCGACGTGGGACACTATCAAATAGGGGCTTTATCAAAAATAGGGCTTTACCTAAAAGTGGGGCTTCATCAATATAGGGTTATATCAAAATCGGACAATATTAAAGTGAGGACGTTTATATCTTTTGTACACAACTATTCCGTAATTTTTAAAGCAAGCTATTTTTATTTAAATAACTCCAATACCTGGGTATCAAGAAGAAATATCGGAATCCTGTAATGACGACTAGGTGCCAGTTAGTAATGGTGGTTAGCGTGTAAGTCATCCACCTAACAAATCTGTGGATAGTTAATCTGTGGATAGATTATCTAACTCTAGTCAATTTGAGGTTAGATAATCTTGTACTAGGCAGTCTGTGAATAGATGATCTTAGATTACCTAGCTCTAGGCAGTATGTGGATAGATTATCTAGCTGTAGATATATTATCTAGCTCTAGTCAATCTTTGGATATATTATCTAGCTCTATGCTGCATGTGGATAGATTATCTAGCCCTATTAGGGGCTATAGTTATATCGCATCATGTGATAAAGTTAACACATAATGTGATACCTTACACCTAACTTACACACATAGTGTGATACTGTACACCTAACTTACACACATAATGTGATACAGTTCACCTAACTTACACACATAATGTGATACTTTAAACCTAACTTACACACATAATGTGATACAGTTCACCTAACTTACACACATAATGTGATACTTTAAACCTAACTTACACGCATAATGTGATACAGTAAACCTAACTTACACACATAATGTTATACTGTAGATCTAACTTACATACATAATGTGATACTGTAAACCTAACTTACACACATAATGTGATACTTTAAACCTAACTTACACACATAATGTGATACAGTACACCTAACTTACACACATAATGTGATACTTTAAACCTAACATATATAATGTGATACAGTACACCTAACTTACACACATAATGTGATACCTTACACCTAACTTACACACATAATGTGATACTGTACACCTAACTTACACACATAATGTGATACTGTAGATGATCAACTCTGAGCCAGTCACGGCATGGGTGATGTTCCTGGCGAAGAAGATGACGAGAGAGATGATGTTGAAGCTGCACATACTGTTGAGGTAGATGCGGAAAGTTTTGTCTTTGTTCAACTGCCGTGACAAGACCTTCATGGTCAATATGTTACCTGTGTGAGACGAATATCATTCATGATTAATGGTACCCAGAGGCGAAGCTAGGGGGGGGGGGGGCGGGGGGATGCGGATCGCACAGGGTGACACCATTTAGGGGGGGGGGGGGTGACACGAAGGCAAAAAATAGCAAAATATATAGAGAAAAATGATAATTCCAATTAATTAAGTGATTAATTCGAGAGTTAAATAGTCTTTTAAGAGGTGCAAATTGAAAGTTTGAGGGGGGTGGGGGTGCAAATCGAAAGTTTGAAGGGGGTGGGGGAAAATTGAAAGTTTGTCCCCGGGAAGAGTCGCTACGACGGGGCTGGGGGTACTTAAAACTTTCAGGGGGTCGGGGTACTAATTTGTTTTTTTTTTGGGGGGGGGGGATGGGTCACTGGGACGAGTATATATTTCTATATAAATTGTTTTGTTCTGGTGGGGGAGGGGTCTTTTATGGTCAATATGTTACCTGTGTGATACAAATCTAACCCCCCCCCCACCCCCTCATCACACACCGTCATAAAATTACGGACCCTATTCCCCTACGAGTGTGACGTCATTCTCGGGGGGGGGGGGGTGGGGGATAGACACTGGTAAAAGTATATGATGCGAGTTTTTTTTTTCAAACGCTATTTACTTTCTCGTATACTGTGTATAGGAGAAGTATTGTAATCGTAGAAACCAATTAATAGTACAACTTTCTGAGACGGTACTACCTTGTTTAGCAATCTCATTTGTATGTCTGTATATATGTATATATATATATATATA
This sequence comes from Physella acuta, assembly GCF_028476545.2. Classification (NCBI taxonomy): domain Eukaryota; kingdom Metazoa; phylum Mollusca; class Gastropoda; family Physidae; genus Physella; species Physella acuta. Next base: position 210,158 of record NW_026732184.1, on the reverse strand, counting down.
TATATATATATATATATATATATATATATATATAGCCTATACTTTTTTCCTTTGGTGGTGGTGGTGGGGGGATAAAACCCGGCACCACAAACACACAGACACCTACAGGCCTACTTACCTGGGATTCCTATAACTAGGAGAATAAGAGGCCCAACCACCAACAAGGTAGTGTCGTCTGCCATTAGCTGCTGCAGGATCTCTTCATCGTCTGGGGGTATGGTGGTTGTGTTTGTCTGGGCCCTTCCAGACATTTCTGGAGGGTAGGTGGGCTTTTCTCAACAGGGGGTAAAATGTATGTGCCTTCCTTAACACGGCCTGTGAATTGTAGAATTTGTGTGCAGTGTGCTTTCCTCAACAGTTTGTGAAACAAATGTGATTTCCTCAACGGTTTATAAAATGTATGTGCTTTCCTCAACACAGCCCGTGAAATCAATGTGCTTTCCTCAACACGGCCTATGAAGTCAATGCGCTTTCCTCAACACAGCCCGTGAAATCAATGTGCTTTCCTCAATAGTTTGTGAAATAAATACGCTTTCTTCAACTGCCTACATGATGTCTTGCGAAAGTTGAAGTCTTTTACACGGCTGAAAAATATCGAACCTGTTAGTTTCTCAAAAACTACTTTCCTGTTAACACTGGTATTAAAAACTTTACAAAACTAATTCCCCCTCCCCCACCCACACCCTCCAAGATTATCCAAGATTATCTCTAACCGAACTACAACACTCCCATCTATTTTGTCCAGATCCATGTCTTAATCTCTAGAAATGTCTTTAATTCTAGACAATGTCTTAATTTCTAGAAATGTCTTTAATTCTAGACAATGTCTTAATGTCTAGAAATGTCTTTAATTCTAGACAATGTCTTAATGTCTAGAAATGTCTTAAATTGAAGACAATGTCTTAAACTCTAGAAAATGTCTTAAACTATAGACGATTTCCTATACTAAACAATTTTTATATTCTACACAATGTCTTAAATTCTAGACATGGTCTTTATCTCTAGAAATTTCTTCAAATTGTAGACAATGTCTTAAACTCTAGAAAATGTCCTAACCTCTACATACTGTCTCCAACTCTAGACAATGTCTTAAACTCTAGACAATGTCCTAAACTCTACACAGTGTCTCCAACTCTAGGCAATATTTTAAACTACTGACACTATCGTAAACTCAAGTAAAATCTAAAATCTGATGTTCAGGCACTATCAAACACCAAAAGGACAGACAAATTGATCACGTGACATGCAATATAGACATCAAAAGGTCGAGTTTGAAGCGATTTATGGAATACTACAGAGGCGTAGCGACCCTTCCCGGCGCCCGGGAACAAACTTTCGATTTGCACCCCCCTCTTAAACTTTCAATTTTTTCTTCCAACGCCTCTGGACTACTATCATACTTTATCCCACTATCTCCCAGCTAAAACCTCCTACCCTAGACTAAAACCTGCTCAATATTATTAGTCCATCACAAATAACTATTTCTAACCTGAACTTTTGCTATTATATAACTATATACGATAGACACTGCATTAGTCCATCACAAATAACTATTTCTAAACCTATGATTAGCTATGAAATAAAATATAGATATTGCATTATTCTACCATCAATAACTATTTATAATCTTACCTTTTAGCTATTATATAGATAGACGATAGACATCATTCGAGAATAACATTCTGCGTTCTGTATCTACACTAGCTAAACACATTTATATTAACATTCTTTTTTTTTTCAAAATGTTAGAATACTTACGGAAGAATATTAAATATGCTGTAGAAATATAAGTTCAAGTTGGCTCAGATCTTTAACTAAATACATTATGTACAACTCCAAAGTTGCATTGGGGAAAATACACGAATCGTTGAGATGAGATGAGGTAAAATATGGAATGAAGTTTAGGATTGTTGAGTTAGATTGCGGACATTTTTAAACAGGAAGAGCTTATGAAAGGTTTGTATCCTGTTTGGTCATTGAATGAATGCGCACCGCAGCGTACTGAAAAGCACAATACACAACTCAAGTTAGGTGTTCTTTAATAGTGCTTGTAAGTCTCGGTCTCTCTCGCTTAAAATTGGAGATCTCGTTAGCAGAGGCGTAGCGAGGTGGGGGCGGGGCGGGGGGTGCGGACCGCACCGGGTGACGCCATTTAGGGGGGTGACACCAAGGCGAAAAATAGCAAAATATATAGAGAAAAACTTGAGGGGAGGGGGGTGCAAACCGAAAACTTGAGGGGCGGTGCAAATCGAAAGTTTGAGGGGGGGGGGGAATAAAAAATTTGAAAGTTTGTCCCCGGGAAGGGTCGGTACGCCTCTGAGGGGTGACACCATTAAGTGCCGCACCGGGTGACACCCGACCTCGCTACGCCACTGCTCGTTAGCCTGGTAGAGATACACATTTTTCACCTAAGTAATTGTTGTTAATATGATTCCCATTGATAAAAGAAACTTGGCGACTGTTTGTTTCTAAGCTTTGATTTAAGATTTTGAAATACCAAGAGTACCCGAAATACAACAATTATAATTTTTATACTAATAATATAATCAAATTTAGTACCGGTAGACCTATAGACTATTGATATTGTTTTAATATCTTAACTACGAATAGGACAACCGGTTTCGGATTCGAATAAATAATAACAAACTGTACACTTCTTAAAAATAAAATCACTATTTAAAGTAGTTTTTTTTTTTAAAGCTTGCCTACATCTTATAGTCTATCATTATCATTGTTTACGATTTTAAATAACTTAATAACAATAGGTAAAGTAGCTTTTTTCGTGACCGATTTTATAAATATATTCAAATTTGGTTTGAAAAAGACTAGCTGGCAAGTGTGAGAAGTGGGTGACCTACTTACAAGCCCTATTATAAGGTAGAAATTTAAAAAAATAAAATCGTGTGGAGTTGTGGCTTCTTTTATAGATGTGTGATTGGCTTTCGAACCTGGCGGCCCACGATGCAGCTGAAGTAGAGTTCACCTGTTACTGTGAACTCCGAATATGAAAAGGATTGTGTTGTCCACACAATGCTCAGCCGAAAGACAACAATGTGTTGGCTCAGGTATGACGTCATTTTAGATTTGATGGTCTGGATTTTGTGACGATGTGTGCTATTTTTCCTGTTTTAAAGCATGTAAGTGCATCTGTCGGATTTTAAAAATCCTCTTCGCACACAATTAAAAAAAGTTACCATCGTGCGCTGAAAACCTTCTACATGAAGACAAAAATAACTCAACTACTTTCTTTAAAATAAAAAGAATTCATACAGTTTTGTTAAACATATTCCCTTTACATATAATATTCCACACTGAAATCAGTTTAAAAAATCGTGCTTCTATCTGACGGAACTTTGTCTTTTGCTTGTACTTGTTCAGCATTTGTGAGTTCTTGCGTTGGCAACTTGCTTGGCGTGGTCGACTTTTGACTGTTGTTGGAGCGAATACTAGAGTTTTTCGAACCTGAACCTTCTTGATTGGAGTTCGTTTCCTCTACGAGGCCATTGGCAATTTTGGATAATTTACTCCGTAGGGGAGTCTCCCCCACCCCGGATTGTTTCCGGCGATCGGAAAACGAAAACCGGAATTTGAAAATCGATCTCCGTTGTTTCTGACCAGGTTGTCCAACCGACATGGAGACTCGTTTCTCGGGGGTCGGAATTTGTTCGACGGATTTCGTGTCTTCTGTGGGGATGGGGGGTTCGTCTGTTGAAAGCGGAACAAAACAGTCGACGTCAGATTCGGGACCCGTCAGGTCGTTGCCGTCGTAGAGGGAGGGGTGGTCGACGCAGGTCTCCCCAGAGACTTTAGTGCTGGCGCCGCTGACATTTTTCTCTCTGTAAGGTGCCAGCTGCAAGTCTGTTGCCGTCTGTGCAACTGTAACTGTAAGTCAGTGAAATGTCAGTGAACATTGTTACCAGCGATAGTGGATATCCGACAAATATATATATATATATATATATATATATATATATATATATATATATATATATATATATATATATATATATATATATATATATGTATATGTATATGTATATATATAAATATATATATATATATATATATATATATATATATATATATATATATATATATATATATATATGTATATGTATATGTATATATATATAAATAATATATATATATATATATATATATATATATATATATATATATATATATATATATATATATATATATATATATATATATATATATATATATATATGTATATATGTGTGTGTGTAAGTCTATATACATATGTATATATATATATATATATATATATATGTGTGTGTGTGTGTGTAAGTCTAACAAGTCTTTGATTATTTCCCGTATTATATCATAGGTAAGGGTCACCTATGTTAAATTGTACAAATGTTTTTCTCGGGCAAAAGAAAAATATATGCAAAACTGTGTTTGGCTAAATCTAGAAATGTGATGATTTATTTAGCTGTAGTAGGATGCTTGAGATATAGGCCTACTTTCACTAACAAGTAAAGTTTCCTCTCTAGCGTGACTCCAGAGGGCAGATGAAGTAGAGTTCGCCTGTTTAGGTGACCTTCGTATATGAAGGGATAGTTTGGTCAGCCCTATGCTCAGGCACCTTTACGTTGACAAGGGACCTATCAGAATTGTATGGATTCAGTGAGGCTCCGCTGGCACAAACCCGGGATTCGAACTCAAGACTTTTGAATTAGCAGTCGTACGGTCTACCACCCGACCACGACGTACCGACAAGCGGAGAGACGCAAGAGCAGATTCTAGTGAAATCTTTTCCAAATCAACACGCCAAAAAAAATAAACCTGGGTCATTAATTACGTTTGGAACTGGACGCCTCCAATTCCACTTCGTCCATCCGTCTCTGGATAGACTCGAACACGCACGCTGGACAGAAGCACCTCAGCCAGAATTGGTTGGTGGTCCAGAATTCCTTGCGGAACTTCCGACCGAAGAAGCAGTAGATGAGGAAGTTACTGGCGTTGTTGAAGAGGAGGATGATGGCCGTTATGTAGTACACTGAAAGTAGGTCACGATGATGGTTGTTATGTGTACACTGAAAGTAGGTCAGGATGATGGCCGTTGTGTAGTATACTGAAGGTCGGTCAGGACGATGGCTGTTATGTAGTACACTGAAAGTAGGTCAGGATGGTGGGCGTTATGTAGAACACTGAAAGTAGGTCAGGATGGTGGGCGTTATGTAGTACACTGAAAGTAGGTCAGGATGATGGCCGTATGTAGTACACTGAAAGTAGGTCAAGATTGGCCGTAATGTAGTACACTGAAAGTAGGTCAGGATGGTGGGCGTTATGTAGTACACTGAAAGTAGGTCAGGATGGTGGGCGTTATGTAGTACACTGAAAGAAGTTCAGGATGGTGGGCGTTATGTAGTATACTGAAAGTTGGTCAGGATGGTGGGTGATATATATTGCTGTGAAAGTAGGGGAGTATGGTGGTTATATAGCACACTTAAAGTAGGTTACGGGGATGGCCGTTATGTATTAAACTGAAAGTAGGTCAGCACGGTAGGCGTTATATAGGTCAGGTGTGGCCGTAGTGTAGTACACTTAAAGTAGGTCAGAGGTGTGGCCGTTATATAGTGCACTGAAAGTAGGTTAGGGTGGTGGTCGTTATATAATGATTTAAAAGTAGGTCAGAAGTATGGCCATAATGTAGTATCATGAAAGTAGGTCAGGATGATGGCCGTTATTTAGGACACTGAATGTCGGTCATTATATAAATAATAATATATAATAAAGATATAATAAGAAATTAGTACATAATAAGATAATATCTTATTATAATATGTTATCACAAAGCGCACAGTCAATTTATGAATATTAGTTCAGCATCAACAATCATTGACAACAGTTGAGGATCAACTAGATTTCAAATGGGATTAGGCTGAACCAGTGGCGTAGCCAGGATCGTCTCAAGGGGGGGTTCCAATTTTTTACCCGGGGACAAACTTTCGATTTGCACCCCCCCCCTCAAACTTTCGATTTGCACCCCCCCTCAAACTTTCGATTTGCACCCCCCCTCAAACTTTCGATTTGCACCCCCCCCCTCATACTTTTTATATATACCGAGGGGTCTATGGGGGGGGGGTTATGACCCCCCCCTAACCCCCCCTGCCTACGCCACTGGGCTGAACATTTAACTAGATATTAATATGATCCTGCTGGAAATAATCTAGGATTAATTGGGCGTTAGCTAGGCATTAAATTACCATTCATTGGACAATAATTGTAGACTAGGTTGACACTAACTAGACATTAAGTATACACCAGCTAAGTATTAACAAGATATTACGTGTACGTACATCAATAAGGTCTAACTGGACATTAACTAAAAAATAAACTGTACACCAACTGGAAATTAAATGTACATAAACAGGAAATTAACTAAACATAACTGTACACCAACTAGAAATTAAATGTATACTAACCTGACAATAACTACACGTTAACTGTACACGAACAGGAGACAAACTGGATATTAACTTAACATTAAATGTACACCAACAGGAGATTAACTGGACATTAACTTAACATAAACTGTACACCAACAGTAGATTAACTGGACATTAACTTAACATAAACTGTTCACGAACAGGAGTTTACTGGACATAAACTGTAGGCGAACAGGAGACAAACTGGACATTAACTTAAAATTAAATGTACACCAACAGGAGATTAACTGGACATTAACTTAACATAAACTGTTCACGAACAGGAGTTTACTGGACATAAACTGTAGGTGAACAGGAGACAAACTGGACATTAACTTAACATTAAATGTACACCAACAGGAGATTAACTGGACATTAACTTAACATAAACTGTTCACGAACAGGAGTTTACTGGACATAAACTGTAGGCGAACAGGAGACAAACTGGACATTAACTAAACATTAACTGAACACCAACAGGAAATTAAATGTACACAAACTGGACATTAACTTAACATAAACTGCACACGAACAGAGGATTAACTGGACATGTACCCATGTTAGCCTTGGCTAATCCCACGTGGGTGTTGGTGTCGAAGAAGAGCTTCTGGTTGAGCAGGTATATGGTGATGGGGAAGGCTGTGACGATAAACTGGGTGCTAGACAGGAATCCCAGAAACAGGAGCTGTTGCCGGGCTGTGGGATACAGAGCAGCACGTGAGACACAATGGGGTTAGCCGTACACATGTTATCTAAAATATGAGTGTTGATGTAATGAGATAATTTATATAGAATAATTATTAGGTGCAATTGTGCAATTCCTTGAACGAAATATGAGTATTGATGTAATGAGATAATTTATATAGAATAATTATTAGGTGCAATTGTGCAATTCCTTGAACGAAATATGAGTATTGATGTAATGAGATAATTTATATAGAATAATTATTAGGTGCAATTGTGCAATTCCTTGAACGAAATATGAGTATTGATGTAATGAGATAATTTATATAGAATAATTATTAGGTGCAATTGTGCAATTCCTTGAACGAAATATGAGTATTGATGTAATGAGATAATTTATATAGAATAATTATTAGGTGCAATTGTGCCATTCCTTGAACGAAATATATGTAGCAAGGAAATCTTCAGTAGGCTGCAACATAACTTTGGTTACTAAAGCGGCCGAAAAATAAACAGCGTTGGTTTCTTCTTTTGTTTCTTCTTCTTTGTTCTTAATTATAATGATCAACTAGATTTCTCCAACCTAATTAAGTATCATTGGTCAATTTTTTATGCTCCTTATAACTCATGGACACCGATTTTAGCATGCTTTACGTTGTGGATTTCCTTCCATACCATTTGTCTATCATAAAACAAAATAATTGTCAGCAGTTGTTTGATTTTATAGTTTTATCTCCTAGATAGGTTGCTAGATTGTCTAGGGTTTTGAACTCAGGACTCATCGATTAGCAGCGATAAGCTTTACTAACCCAACCACGCCGACCCCACTCCTGTTTAATTGTGTAGTTGTCTCTGCTAGAACTGTTGCTGTCTCTGTTAACGTGCTTCCTTTGTGTAACCATCAGCTCTCTCACCAAAAGATGCAGGACCAAAGGCCAACATACTTTTGTTTCGTCAGCCTTTTATGTTGTCGGCCTTTTGGATGTCGGCCTTTCAGCAGTCGGCCTTTTGTTTTGTCGGCCTTTTTGCAATCGATCTTTTGTCATGTCGGCCTTTTGCCTTGTCGGCCTTTTGGATGTCGGCCTTTTAGCAGTCGGCCTTTTGTCTTATGGCCTTTTGTCTTGTCGGCCTTTTGGATGTCGGCCTTTTAGTAGTCGGCCTTTTGTCTTTTCGGCCTTTTGTCGTGTCGGCCTTTTGGATGTCGGCCTTTTAGCAGTCGGCCTTTTGTCTTGTCGGCCTTTTGTCTTGTCGGGCTTTAGGATGTCGGCCTTTTGTCTTGTCGGCCTTTTGTGCTGTCGGCCTTTTGTCTTGTTGGCCTTTTGTGTTGTCGGCCTTTTGGATGTCGGCCTTTTGTGTTGTCTGCCTTTTAGCAGTGGGCCTTTTGTCGGCCTTTTGTCCGGATCCCCTCATCAAATACCACCAAAATTCACAATATTAACCTTTGTTAAAACAGAATCACATCACCAGCGTTAAAAACATCGTGCCAAACAAAAACTCAAACCTCTGATAGTGGACTTGACCTCGATCTGGCTGGAACTCTTGTAGCGGTAGAGGCAGAAGGTGGCGATGTTGAGAACCAGTAGCACGAAGGCCGGCATGAAGGCGTAGAAGGATGCGATGATCATGGCGGAGATGGTTGTTTCGTCCATGTAGCACTCTGTTGTATCACTGAAGGATAGACACATTGATTCACTCTAGGATAGACATATTGATGCACTCTAGGATAGACGTATTGATTCACTCTAGGATAGACACATTGATGCACTCTAGGATAGACACATTGATGCACTCTAGGATAGACACATTGATGCACTCTAGGATAAACACATTGATTCACTCTAGGGTAGACGTATTGATTCACTCTAGGATAGACACATTGATTCACTCTAGGATAGACGTATTGATTCACTCTAGGATAGACACATTGATGCACTCTAGGATAGACACATTGATGCACTCTAGGATAGACGAATTGATTCACTCTAGGATAGACACATTGATGCACTCTAGGATAGACGTATTGATTCACTCTAGGATAGACACATTGATTCACTCTAGGATAGACGTATTGATTCACTCTAGGATAGACACATTGATTCACTCTAGGATAGACGAATTGATTCACTCTAGGATAGACACATTGATGCACTCTAGGATAGACGTATTGATTCACTCTAGGATAGACACATTGATTCACTCTAGGATAGACACATTGATGCACTATATCAGGGGTCCCCTCATCCGGCCCGCGGAGATATTTTTTCCAAGGAAAAATTGTTTGTCGGTGATTGCTGAGGAACTTTGCCCAGAAAAATCAAAGACATGCCTGCAAAAAACTGGCCCCCAAACTGAAATTTGATAGTTAATGCGGCCCTCGGACTCAAAAGTTTGGAGACCCCTTCACTATATGATTGATACATTGATTCACTAAATGATAGACACATTAATTCACTAAATGATAGACACATTAATTCACTAAATGATAGACATATCGATTCACTCTAGGATAGACATATTGATTCACTAAATGATAGACATATTAATTCACTAAATGATAGACATATTGATTCACTAAATGATAGACACATTGATTTACTAAATGATAGACATATTGATTCACTAAATGATAGACACATTAATTCACTAAATGATAGACACATTGATTCGCTAAATGATAGACACATTGATTCACTAAATGATAAACACATTGATTCACATATATAAAGACACCACATTGATTCACTAAATGATAGACATATGGATTCACTAAATGATAGACACATTGCTTCACTAAATGATAGACACATTGCTTCACTAAATGATAGACACATTGATTCACTAAATGATAGACACATTGATTCACTAAATGATAAACACATTGATTCACATATATAAAGACACCACATTGATTCACTAAATGATAGACACATGGATTCACTAAATGATAGACACATTGCTTCACTAAATGATAGACACATTGCTTCACTAAATGATAGACACGTTGATTCACTAAATGATAAACCCATTGATTTACATATATAAAGACACCAAATTGATTCACTAAATGATAGACACATGAATTCACTAAATGATAGACACATTGATTCACTAAATGATAGACACATTAATTCACTAAATGATAGACACATTGATTCTCTAATATATAGACACAGTGATTCACTAAATGATGGACACATTGATTCACTCTAGGATAGATACATTGATTCTCTAAATGATAGACACATTAATTCACTAAATGATAGACACATTGATCTACTTAAATATAGACACATTGATTCACTCAAATATAGACAGATTTATCTACTAGCCTCCATCTGGCTACTTACCTATCCTCTATCTGAACTATTTACCTAGCCTATATCTTGACCTTTTACCTAGCCTCTATCTTGACCTTTACCTAGCCTATATGTTGACCTTTTACCTAACCTATACCTTGACCTTTTTCCTAACTTATACCTTGACCATTTCCTAACTTATACCTTTACCTTTTCCCTAACCTATACCTTGACCTTCTAATTAACCTATACCTTGACCTTTGACACAGCTTTCACCTGCCTCTACTTACCCACTATCGTTTGTATATCGCACACAGAAATGCAAGCAGATGATGATGAAGGCAGAGCATACGACACAGAAGGCGATGATGACGATTATTGGGTGTGTTGCAGTCACAAGTCGTTTGGTCCTATTGTTAGAAAACAAAGTAATAGAATAAACTAGTTTATAGGATACGAGCTGTGATTCAAGAGCTGTGATTCAAAATATTTTGTTTTAAAATACTATCAGTAGCTCGTGAAGAACGATTATATATACGAGCCGACCCGCGGCGTATCATACGCCGCTGTTTATTAGTTGTTTTTTCTACTTTTCAGTGATTCATAATTTGTGAATTCGACAGTACCAATGCTGCCACTGAAAATATTTGCTTTGAAGCACTATCAGTAGGTCGTTAAGGACGATACTACCCCCACCCTTCACCCCCCCCCCCCCCCGTGAAAGCAGCCTCCTCTTAGTTACCTCCCCTAAGTTTAAAATCGTTTCAAACTAAATTATCTACCCCTAATAGCCGTCACTAAACCCGGCTCTACGATTGTAATCTTTTAGCGTGAACCACAGCTCACCAGACCATGTGGGGGTGGGGGTGGTAGCGATATGCCTAGAGAGGAAGAGAGGGGGCTGCTAGGGGGCGCGCTTACAGCTTGGTGTTTTCTAGGGTATCGTAAAAGATAATTATATATAGATTATTTAATAAAAAAAAAAAAAAAAATTAACAATTTATTTTTAAAAATGATTAAAGAGGACGTCGTACAAACTCAAGAGCTGAGATCCGAACTCGAGTCTTTCGTGTTACAAGCCGAACGCTCTACCAATTGACCGCTTTATCCCACGTATGCAGCAATAACCTGTTGACCTACCTGTCAATCAAATAGAGCAAACGGCACACAGTGATCATGACCAAATGCCAGGTACTAATGCTCATCAAAGTGCAGGTAATCCATTTGGTGAACCTAAGAACAAGTTAAAGTTAGAGGTACGAGTTATCGTTTCTGAGATCGTGAATTATCAAATGATTTTTGCCAGAAAGCACATTTTTCAACCAAAATTTAATATTTCATAACATTTAGAAACAAGTACAAAAAGACAAAATGGGACGGAGTGGTCTAGCGGTAGAGAGCTGGACTGCTAACCCGTTCGAGTTCAAATCCGGGTTCAAGTCAGTAGACAGTCCCTGAGTCCACCCAACTATGATGGGTACCTAACTCAAGTTAGGGAAAGTAAAGGCAGCTGGGCATTGTGCTGATCACACTATCTCTTCATATGCCGAGGTCACAGAAACAAGTGAACTCTACTTCACTTGCCACATAGACCGTCAGGTTTGAAAGGGAAAGGAAACTTTACTTTACTTTTTTACAAAATGACTTCCGGTTTTATTAAGGCTCGAAATATTACTATTAATATAATGGTAATTTAGCTAACATTTTTATTTTTAAATTGGATTAGTAGATTTAAGGTGTTGTGTTGATATGGGATGTTATATTATTTAATGTAAATAAACTTTTAGGTTAACTCCCAATGACCACAAATGTGTTTTTTATCATGGAAAACAAATGTAGTGACTTTCATTGTTTACTTTCCTTGGTCACTCCAGTTGATTCAAAGAAGGGTTGTCGGATTTTTAAAAAAAAATATTTGATATCTAAACAGCTTTTCAACGGCGTATATTTAGGGGTCATCCATAAATGATGTCACGCTTTTTTGGACGATTTTTGCCTCCCCCCTCCCCTCCGTCACACATCGTCACAAAAAGCCAGACCCCACCTAAAATGACGTCACACCTCAGCCTACAACCCCCCCCCCCCACCCCCTCAAAATTGCAGTTGAATTTTTTTTAAACATTGATATTTTTCCAAAATCTTGTCTGAACTCGGTCAAAATAGAGTATTTTAATCAATTCGTATTTTTTTCTAAAACAAAATAACGTCTAAAATTTGTTTTCTAACATTGCTTTTTTATAATGCAAAAGTGTAACATCGCACCATCTAACCCCCCCCCCCCCCCACACCCCCTCCCTCTCATCACACACCTTCACAAAATTACGGACCCCACTCCCCCCCTACAAGTGTGACGTCATTTATGGACGACCCCTTAATACAAACATACAAGAATGAGTGTAACCAATCGTTCCCAAGCAGATTTAATATTTTAAAATGTAACTGTAATTGTATCGCTTGCCATATTAAAAAATATTTTAAAAAATAGTATGATACATAGATTTTTCAAGCTTATTACTCTGATCTGATGTAATAGTATTGAATTATGTCATGTTGGTTGTTCAAGGTAACGGAGAGGATAGGTCTACTACATGATGTGCAATGTCGATGTTGTACTTTGGGGGCTACTAAAGAAATACAGTTTCCTTTCTAACCTGACGGTCCATGGGGCAAGTGAGGTAGAGTTCGTCTGTTTATGTGCCATCGATATGTAGAGTGATAGTGTGGCCAGCACTATGTCCAACTGACTTTACTTTCCCAAACGTGAGTCAGGTACCCATCAGAGCTGGGTGGACCCAGGGACGTCTACGTGCATGGGATCTGAACTCGAGTCTTTTGGATTGGCAGTCGTATGCTCTACCATTCGACCACGACCGTTTTCTTCGTGTATAAAGAGGTAATGTGGTTGACACTAAACTATCAAACAACTTTTACTACGGCTTTTGTGGGAAATAGGTTCAAGGCTTCAATTCTTAGCTTTAGCAACCAATGCTATTATTAAATCATTTTATTTAAATGCTTTTATTTAAACAAGTGTTATATTTTCTAATTTTAAACTCATTTCAAAACTTTATAATTATTTTTTTTTTTAAATTACACCATCATAAGCAAACAATGCAAATATTTAGAACATGGACAGGATCGAGTTCACGTAATCGATTACCTACAGGCAAATTCTCGGTGTATAGTAAACAAACTCGGATCCCGTTATCGAGAGTGTGATCATTCTGATTGCCGACATGATGAGGATGATGATGTTAAACATACACATGCTCACTAGGTAGTCGCTGAATAGGTTGTCTTTCATTTTGGACCTGACTAGCGTCAGAATAGTCAATATATTACCTAATCAGAGATGAAGAATTCATTTACACAAATGTCGTATATAATTTGACAAGATGTAACCAGAGGCGTAGCGAGGGGGCGGGGGGCGGGGGGTTACATATGTCCCCGTGCGCCGACCTGAGGGGGCGCCAAAATGGGTTTGAAAAAAGAAATTAAAATCTTATTTTAGCTGCATTTTTGTTTTATAAATATAAAAAAAAATATATGAGACGGGGGGTGGGGTGCTAATCGAAAGTTAGAGGGGTGGGGGTGCAAATCGAAAGTTTGAGGGGGGTACAAATCGAAAGTTGAAAGGTTGGTCCCCAGGGGGGGGGGGGTGGGGCGCCAAATTGAAAGTTTGTCCCCGGGCGCCGGGAAGGGTCGCTACGCCTATGGATGTAACTGGAATAAAAAAACACAATTAGGTTCATAATAATAAAGATAAAAAAAACAACCACTTATTATTATGGTAAAAGTAATCTGGGGACAGTGTGGTCAAGGGGTAAAGCCCCAGACTGCTGACCCGAAAGTCTCGAGTTCAAACCCGGGCTCGAGTCTGTAGGACGTCCCTGAGTCCACTCAGCTCTGATGGGTACATGACTCACGTTAGGGAAACAAAGGCAGCTGGCCATAGTGCTGACTACACTATCCCTTCATTTGCCAAGATCACTGAAACCCTAAAAGCACCCACCGTGAAAAAAAAAAGAACGGACCACCGACATTATATCCCTAACCAAAAAAAGCACCCACCGTGAAAAAAAAAAGAACGGACCACTGACATTATATCCCTAACCAAAAAAAGCACCCACTGTGAAAAAAAAAAGAACGGACCACCGACATTATATCCCTAACCCTAAAAGCACCCACCGTGAAAAAAAAAAGAACGGACCACCGACATTATATCCCTAACCCTAAAAGCACCCACCGTGAAAAAAAAAGAACGGACCACCGACATTATATCCCTAACCAAAAAAAGCACCCACCGTGAAAAAAAAAGAACGGACCACCGACATTATATCCCTAACCCTAAAAGCACCCACCGTGAAAAAAAAAGAACGGACCACCGACATTATATCCCTAACCAAAAAAAGCACCCACCCGGCACCCCTATCACCATGAGCAGCAGGAACCCCGACAACACGATGATCATCTGTGCGTAGAAAATCTTCTGCATGGTTACCAGATCCTGTGGGGTGGGGCTGGGCATCTTAGTGTGACCCACGGCTACAATTTGTGCTCCGTCCATCGTGCCAGGGGGTCGGTCGTCAGGGCCAATGTCTAGGGGGGGGAGGGGGGGAGTGCATGTTGTTTGGATTATAATCAGAAACTTTGTAATCGTAATCGTAATTTTAAGTGTAGTCATAACGTAATCATACTAATAGAAGTAATCGATATTGATATCGTATTCGTAAGCACACTCATATTCATGCTCATGTTCATGCACATGTTCATACCCATAACCATAACCATTACCATACCCATAACCATACCCATAACCATGCCCATAACCATAACCATAACAATAACCATGACCATAACCATAACCATAACCATAACCATAACCATAACCATAACCATAACCATAACCATAACCATGACCATGACCATAACCATAACCATAACCATAACCATAACCATAACCATAACCATAACCATAACCATAACCATAACCATAACCATTACCTAACCATAACCATAAACATAACCATAACCATTACCTAACCATAACCATAACCATACCCTAACCATAACCATAGCCATAGCCATAGCCATAGCCATAACCATAACCATAACCATAACCATAACCATAACCATAACCATAACCATAACCATAACCATAACCATAACCATAACCATAACCATAACCATAACCATAACCATAACCATAACCATAACCATAACCATAACCATAAACATAACCATAACCATACCCTAACCTTAACCCTAACCCTAACCATAACCATAACCATAACCATAACCGTAACCGTAACCGTTACCGTAACCGTAACCATAACCATAACCATAACCATAACCATAACCATAACCATACCCATGCCCACACTCACAATCAGTCATAATCACAATCATAATCACAATCATAATCACAATCATAATCACAATCATAATCATAGTCACAATCATAATCACAATCATAATCACAATCATAGTCACAATCATAATCACAATCATAATCACAATCCCAGTCGTGATCGCAGTCACAGTCGCAATCGTAATCATAATATTAAAATAAAATGATAAACAATCGACATACCTTGATCAGAATCCCGAAATGTGTAAGGTGTTTTTATGCAATCCTCTAAGTTAGCGTAGTTACACTCAGTTTAACGGGTTTAACTTTAGACCCTTGATCGGGTTTAACTATTATCGTAAAAAAATCGAACCCTAACAGATAAAACAAAGGTTCGATACCTAACTATTGAATCTTAAAGAGTTTTCTAGACGATTCTGCCTGTATTGTATTTTTTAAATAGAATATCTACTTCGTTTTATTGTTTACATTTACAAGGAAATACATTCACCATTGGGGATAACTCACTTTCTAAGCCCCACTAACTATTTTAAAAACAAACAGATGAAGACAACTTCAAAGGCTACAGTTCCCGTTTTTCAACGATCAGAGTCATAGCAGTTTCAATGACAGAATACAATGAACTATTAAAATGTGGGGATGAATTACCCTGTAAAACATCTAAAGCACGGAGAAAAACCGGAAGTATGACTAGGGCGCCATGATTTTGAGTAGAAACGGAAGTGGATAGAAAAAGATTCGCCATTTAAAAAGAAGTTGAGAAGAATAAAGAAAAAACAAATTAAAAATGAAATAATAATGCGAATGTATAAAAATCAATTGACTTAAGTCAACTTGTGATTTTAAAATGTAGCTATAAAAATATTGCATTGGATTTTGAATAAAAAAGTTACTAAACCTAAACATTACAAAGAACCAATTTAAGACATTAATTATATAAATGGGTAGGGAGTATTAATTACAGAGTGTTTTAATGAATACTTGAGAAATATTTTCAAGAATAATGCACAGCAGCTAGAGTATTTTCGGAGCTTCCTTAGGAGATTTTCCAAATATATTTTAACAAGATATAAAAATAAAATATTTACAATAAGTATCTTATTAAAAACAAAGTAATGTCATTCTTCCAGTTGTATCGTGTTCTTTTTTTAGACTTTGGTGGAGGTGGGGATTTGATCTCATAGCACAAGTTGTTGAAAATCTCTATTTCCGTAGATTCACTTGAAACAGCAAAATCATACTCTGATCAGCCCATGCCAAGCATACAAACATACAAACATACAAACATACAAACATACAAACATACAAACATACAAACATACAAACATACAAACATACAAACATACAAACATACAAACATACAAACATACAAACATACAAACATACAAACATACAAACATACAAACATACAAACATACAAACATACAAACATACAAACATACAAACATACAAACATACAAACATACAAACAGTCTATTGCGAGTTGACTGAGGTTGGTGTGGAGGGGGGGGGGGGGAGGCGGTAGGATGCTTTGATGAATCAAAGACCTGATAAGACGGTCTTTTAACATGGTCTTTTCTTGAGACGTTTATTTATGTTTGAAATGAAGCTACACATTTATATATGTGTTGTTGTGTATATATATATATATATATATATATATATATATATATATGTGTGTGTGTGTTTATGTGTGTACGGAGGTGTGTAAGAGGACTATGTCTGTGTGGTTTTTGTGTGCGCGTGGGTGTGGAAGGGGCATTTGGATAAAGTCTGAGAAGACTTCATTATGTATGAAATGAAAGATTTGAATTCTAACTCAAATCATGACTGGATTCGCGTATCTATTGTTTTTTTTTTTTTTTTTTTGCTGCTCTTTTCACACACACACCCGAAAGAATACATAACTCATATAAAGACGCAAAATAATTCAAATTGAGAATTAATTTAATAACATTTTTAATACATTGTTTATTCAGTAATACATTTTTGTTTCGTAAACCTCGTTTGTACGAATTTGTCAGCACGTATTAAAACAAAGACACAATAACACAAACTAGTAATAAGCGCATCTGTTCATTGCACCGCTCGTGAATGTCGTTTGTAATAATTCGTCAGCATAGTTTAAAATGAAAGGGACACAATGACACAATAACACAAACTAGTAATAAGAGCATCTATTCATTGCATTGTTCGTAACTTTGTTTGTAAGAATTTATCAGCAGATATTAAAACAATGTCGGAATAACACAAGCAAGTAATGAGCGTAATGTTCGGATGCTTCGTTTAGATACAAAAACCAAAATCTCAACCCAATGTCTTTCTCAAGCTTTGAGCGATCGCTTTTGTCCTATACGAGAATGTTTTGTTATTGCCTCAAGTTTTGAGCGATGGCTTTTATCCAGTGGCGTAGCGAGGTCGGGTGTCACCCGGTGTGCTACTTAATGGTGTCACCCCCCCCCCCCCAGAGGCGTAGCGACCCTTCCCGCCCGCCCGGGGACAAATTTTCGATTTGTTTGCACCCCTCCCCCCTCAAATTTTCGATGTGCACCCCCTCCCCTCAAACTTTCGATTTGCACCCCCCCCCCTCCCTCAAACTTTCGAATTGCACCCCCTCCCCCCCTTCAAATTTTTCTGTATAATATTTTGCTATTTTTTGCCTTGGTGTCACCCCCCTAAATGGTGGCTGTCACCCGGTGCGATCCACACCCCCCGCCCCCCCCCCCCCCCTCGCTACGCCTCTGCTTTTGTCCTATACAGGCGTATTCTTGTGCTTGACTTCAATGGCGACGGTGTACCTGCTCTTCTTGGGAGCCCGCCAGTCTAACGCAGTGGTTTCATCTGATGACGCACTGGTTCCTCTGGGCTTATGCGAGTGCTCATGGCCTGTGAAACGAATAAATAATGTCAAGTTGACCATTCGTTTAAAGTACATTGTCATTTAGCCGTGAGAGTGAAAAACTTTATTTAAAATTAAAAAAAAAAATAATTTTGGGGTATGATATAAATGGGTCCGGGTTCCAATCTTAGAGCGTCTCTTAGAGTCCACTCAGCTCTGATTGGTACCTAACCCACGTCAGGGAGTAATGTCGACTAGAGTTAGTAACAGTGTTTCTTCCAGACTTTTTTTTTCTCCGGAGGGGGGGGGGGGGCACTTAAAATTTTCGGGGGGGTGGCGGTAGACTTTCTTCGGTGGGGCGGACACTGTTAAAAGTATATATTTTCTATATAAATTATATAAATTTCATTTCGTTCGGGGGGACGGTAGAATTTTTTCGGGGGGGGGGGGGGGGGGACGGACTTTGCCCCCCCCCCCCCCGAAGAGATGCCTGGAAGAAACTCTGGTTAGTACTTAGCACACTATCCCTTCAGAAGCGGGTGGGGGGGGGGGGAAGAGAAGAGGACATCGAAACAGGTGAACTAATCGTTGTCTACCCAATAGACCTCGAACTTTGATAGGGAAACTTTACTTTACTTAAATATTTATCTATATATATATATATTATATATATATATATATATATATATATATATATATATATATATATATATATATATATATAACAAATATAACAAAACATATATAACAAATGTGAAGTTGTATAGATACCTCCATGTTTTTTCAGTGCTGTGTAATTAGGAGCTGAAAAATTCCAATAGAGGACGTTATGCATACAAGCCACCAGTGAAGCCTTACGTATGGGGTACATAACGAACTTCATATGCTTGCGAAACTTGCCGCCAAACAGGCAGAAGAGCAGGTAGCTGGTGGCGTTGTTGAAGTAGAGCAACAGGTAGGTGATGTTGAAACCTGATGGTAGATTGTTCAGGTGTGGGGTATTTTTGATAATAGGGGTGGGTGTTGGATAAAACATATGATGAAGGTCAGATGTGAGTAGTTTGTATAAGTGAAAATGAAGCACAATAAGAAGAAGGTTTTATTAAGGGGGAAGGCTCCGGTAAAAAAAAAAAAAAACTTTTTTAATACTCGTGCCCCAAAATATGGAAGAAGATTATGGATTGATTATTTATTGGGCTTAAATTGTAATATTTTATGAATTGTGGAAAACCTACGAAGGGGTTAATTTTTAAAGATGGCCGCCGTTGTCATAGTTACCAAGATTTTTCCACCAATTGTTTTTAGTGGAAATCTATATGCTGATGTATCTTAATAAAGCTGTAAAGAAATAACTGTTTTCTAACGAGTATTAAAAAAGTTTTTTTTTTTACCGGAGCCTTCCCCCATAAAGGAATAGCAAAATAGTTATAGTTATTCCAACGCCAGATGTAGATATAGGTACATAACATAGTGCCAGAAAAATATTTATCTGTTAAATTTAGACATAGGTGGTATGGACATGATATATAGATTAGCGAAAGAGGAGAGTTGGCTTATGGTAAGGGTGAGGAGCAGTGGAGTAGCGAGGTCGGGTGTCACTTAATGGTGTCACCCCCCCCCCCCCCCCCCCCAGAGGCGTAGCGACCCTTCCCGGGACAATCTTTCAATTTTCGAATTGCACCCACCCCTCAAACTTTCGATTTGCACCACACCCTCAAACTTTCGATTTCATTTGCACCCCCCCCCCCAACTTCCGATTTGCATCCCCCTCCCTTCGATTTTCACCTCTTAAAACACTATTAAACACTCGTATTAATCACTTAATTAAGTGGAATTACCATTTTCCCCTATATATTTTGCTATTTTTTTGCCTTGGTGTCACCCCCCCCCCCCTCTAAATGGTGTCAGCCCCCCCCCCCCCCCCCCATCGCTACGCCTCTGGTGAGGAGTGAGTATTTTGAAGATGTGAGATGAATATTCAATAACATTTCAGGCTTGCGATATTAGGAGGGCCATGGCTGTTTTTAACAACAGTTCGATCTTAGACAGGTGATCAATGGTTTTAACAACAGTTCGATCTTAGGAAGGTGATTAATGGTTTAAGTACAGTTCGATCTTTGGAAGGTGATTAATGGTTTTAACAACAGTTCGATCTTAGAAAGGTGATTAATGGTTTTAACAACAGTTCGATCTTAGGAAGGTGATTAATGGTTTTAACAACAGTTCGATCTTAGGAAGGTGATTAATGGTTTTAACAACAGATCGATCTTAGAAAGGTGATTAATTGTTTAAGTACAGTTCGATCTTAGGAAGGTGATTAATGGTTTTAACAACAGATCGATCTTAGAAAGGTGATTAATTGTTTAAGTACAGTTCGATAATAGGAAGGTGATTAATGGTTTTAACAACAGTTCGATCTTAGAAAGGTGATTAATTGTTTAAGTACAGTTCGATAATAGGAAGGTGATTAATGGTTTTAACAACAGTTCGATCTTAGGAAGGTGATTAATTGTTTAAGTACAGTTCGATCTTAGAAAGGTGATTAATGGTTTTAACAACAGTTCGATCTTAGGAAGCTGATTAATGGTTTTAACAACAGTTCGATCTTAGGAAGGTGATTAATGGTTTTAACAACAGTTCGATCTTAGGAAGGTGATTAATGGTTTTAACAACAGTTCGATCTTAGGAAGGTGATTAATGGTTTTAACAATAGTTCGATCTTAGGAAGGTGATTAATTGTTTAAGTACAGTTCGATCTAAGGAAGCTGATTAATGGTTTTAACAACAGTTCGATCTTAGGAAGGTGATTAATGGTTTTAACAACAATTCGATCTTAGGAAGCTGATTAATGGTTTTAACAACAGTTCGATCTTAGGAAGGTGATTAATGGTTTTAACAATAGTTCGATCTTAGGAAGGTGATTAATTGTTTAAGTACAGTTCGATCTTAGGAAGGTGATTAATGGTTTTAACAACAGATCGATCTTAGAAAGGTGATTAATTGTTTAAGTACAGTTCGATAATAGGAAGGTGATTAATGGTTTTAACAACAGTTCGATCTTAGGAAGGTGATTAATTGTTTAAGTACAGTTCGATAATAGGAAGGTGATTAATGGTTTTAACAACAGTTCGATCTTAGGAAGGTGATTAATGGTTTAAGTACAGTTCGATCTAAGGAAGGTGATTAATGGTTTTAACAACAGTTCGATCTTAGGAAGCTGATTAATGGTTTTAACAACAGATCGATCTTAGAAAGGTGATTAATTGTTTAAGTACAGTTCGATAATAGGAAGGTGATTAATGGTTTTAACAACAGTTCGATCTTAGAAAGGTGATTAATTGTTTAAGTACAGTTCGATAATAGGAAGGTGATTAATGGTTTTAACAACAGTTCGATCTTAGGAAGGTGATTAATTGTTTAAGTACAGTTCGATCTTAGAAAGGTGATTAATGGTTTTAACAACAGTTCGATCTTAGGAAGCTGATTAATGGTTTTAACAACAGTTCGATCTTAGGAAGGTGATTAATGGTTTTAACAACAATTCGATCTTAGGAAGCTGATTAATGGTTTTAACAACAGTTCGATCTTAGGAAGGTGATTAATGGTTTTAACAATAGTTCGATCTTAGGAAGGTGATTAATTGTTTAAGTACAGTTCGATCTAAGGAAGCTGATTAATGGTTTTAACAACAGTTCGATCTTAGGAAGGTGATTAATGGTTTTAACAACAGTTCGATCTTAGGAAGGTGATCAATGGTTTTAACAACAATTCGATCTTAGGAAGCTGATTAATGGTTTTAACAACAGTTCGATCTTAGGAAGGTGATTAATGGTTTTAACAATAGTTCGATCTTAGGAAGGTGATTAATTGTTTAAGTACAGTTCGATCTTAGGAAGGTGATTAATGGTTTTAACAACAGATCGATCTTAGAAAGGTGATTAATTGTTTAAGTACAGTTCGATAATAGGAAGGTGATTAATGGTTTTAACAACAGTTCGATCTTAGGAAGGTGATTAATGGTTTAAGTACAGTTCGATCTAAGGAAGGTGATTAATGGTTTTAACAACAGTTCGATCTTAGGAAGCTGATTAATGGTTTTAACAACAGTTCGATCTTAGGAAGGTGATTAATGGTTTTAACAACAATTCGATCTTAGGAAGGTGATTAATGGTTTTAGGTACAGTTCGATAATAGGAGGGTGTGAAAACAGGCACGTTCATGCTACAACAACCTCACACATCAAAATAATTACATTAATTAAATTTACAAGTAATGACATTAAACACAAAAAGCGGCTACTCGTATCTACCTACAGATGTATGAGATTGAAATACTGACTTAAAGCATTTATAAAGCCACTACTTAAAAAAAAATATAGCATCTAACTAGGGATATAAAACATTCATGTCGAACCGACTAAAAACGAATTTTTGCATCTGATTAGGGATGTAAAGCATTTTTTTACTGACTTAAGTTGTGTAACAAATGATGTACAAATAATGTACCAACAAAAGATGTACCTACAAAAGATGTACCTAGACATGTTGTACCAACAAATGATGTACAAATAAATAATATACCAACAAATGATGTACTTACACATGATGTACCAACAAATGATATACCTACAATTAATGTACAAATAAATGTTATACCAACAAGTGATGTACCAACAAATGATATACCAACAAATGATGTACCTACAAATGTTGTACCAACAAATGATATACCAAAAATGATGTACCTAGAAATGTTGTACCAACAAATGATATACCAACAAATGATATACCAAAAAATGATATACCAACAAATGATGTACCTACAAATGTTGTACCAACAAATGATATACCGAAAATGATGTACCTAGAAATGTTGTACCAAAAATGATATACCAAAAATGATATACCAACAAATGATGTACCTACAAATGTTGTATCAACAAATGATATACCAACAAATGATGTACCTAGAAATGTTGTACCAACAAATGATATACCAACAAATGATGTACTTACAAATGATGTACCAACAAATGAAATACCAAAAAGGATGTACCTAGAAATGTTGTACCAACAAATGATATACCAACAAATGATGTACTTACAAATGATGTACCAACAAATGATATACCTACAATTAATGTACAAATAAATGTTATACCAACAAATGATGTACCAACAAATGATATACCAACAAATGATGTACCTACAAATGTTGTACCAACAAATGATATACCAAAAATGATGTACCTAGAAATGTTGTACCAACAAATGATATACCAAAAATGATGTACCTAGAAATGTTGTACCAAAAAATGATATACCAACAAATGATATACCAACAAATGATGTACCTACAAATGTTGTACCAACAAATGATATACCAAAAATGATGTACCTAGAAATGTTGTACCAAAAAATGATATACCAACAAATGATGTACTTACAAATGATGTACCAACAAATGATATACCTACAATTAATGTACAAATAAATGTTATACCAACAAATGATATACCAACAAATGATATACCAACAAATGTTGTACCAACAAATGATGTACCTAGAAATGTTGTACCAACAAATGATATACCAACAAATGATGTACTTACAAATGATGTACCAACAAATGATATACCTACAATTAATGTACAAATAAATGTTATACCAACAAATGATATACCAACAAATGATATACCAACAAATGATGTACCAACAAATGATATAACTACAATTAATGTACAAATAAATGTTATACAAACAAATGTTGTACCAACAAATGATATACCTACAATTAATGTACAAATAAATGTTATACCAACAAATGTTATACAAACAAATGTTGTACCAACAAATGATGTACCAACAAATGATGTACCTACTAATGATGTACCAACAAATGTTGTACCAAAAAATGATGTACCTACCCATCGTAGATCTGACCTCCTCAAACACAGTTTGTCTGGTGTAGGTGCGGACGACAAGAACAGCAAAGATGGCGTAAGGTAGGTAGGAGATCATGAAACAAATGTTACTTAGGACGAGCAGGAAGGTGACTTGGTAGTTTACTGAAAGAAGGGAACACGCGGTGAAGGGAACATGGGAATAAGGGAACTAGGGAACAATGAGACAATAGATGAAGGGGACATGGGAACATGAGGTGGATGGGACGTGGGAGTGAGGGAACTAGGGAACAAGGGGAAAATAGATTAAGGGGACATGGGAACATGATGTATGTGACTAGTGGGAACGAGAGTCAGATGGAACAAAGGGAGATGAAAGCAGAGGTGTAGCGAGGATGGGGGGGGCGGGGTGGGGGACGTATGTACCCGGGCGCCGACTTTATGGGGCGCCAAAAAAGGTTGGAAAAAGGTAAAACAAATTGAAAGTTCAAGGGGGGGTGCAAATCGAAAGTTTGTACCCGGGCGCCGGGATGGGTCGCTACTGCTCTATGTTAAAGAAAGATGAATCAAGCGTTTGATGACATGAATAACATTGAAACGGCTCGATGACATTTAATAAACAATTTGATGACATATGAAACAGGAGAACAGTTTGATGATAAAGAGTGCATATATATATATATATATATATATATATATATATATATATATATATATATATATATATATATATATATATATAACGAGTAGCTACCTCTCGTCCGTAGGAGGCCATCTAATTTGTCCAACTTCATGAAGAAAGCTTTGATGTTGATGAGAAAGAGAACGAGAGCAGGGGAGATGGCGAACGAGAAGAAATTGACGAGTCGCCATGTGTTGCTGAGCGATGACTGGCACCTCGTGTGTCTGGGGAGAATTGGGTTCGAATCCTTAGCTAAACATGCATATATAGTACACTTTGTTTTGGTTACGATCATTAGCATTGTATACATAGGGATCATCTTTAAATGATAAGAGGCTTATTTGACGATCTTTACCTTCCCCCTCCCGTCCGTCACACATCGTCACAAAAAGCCAGAATCCGCTTAAAATGACGTCACACCTCAGCCTACAACCCCTCCCCCTCAAAAATTGCAGTTGAATTTTTCTTAAAATACGATATTTTTTTTCCAAAATCTTGTCTGAACTCTGTCAACATAAGGTATTGTAAACAATTCCTACTACAATTTTTTTAAAACAGTTTTTTTAAAACGCGAAATAACGGCTAAAATTCGTGTTCTAACATTGCTTTTACATAATGCAAAAGTGTGACGTCCCACCATCATACCCCCCCCCTCCCGCTCATCACACACCGTCACAAAATTACGGACCCCCATCCCCTTACGAGTGTGACGTCATTTAAGGACAACCCCCCCATATACGGTACACTTGTTATGTTTCCAACCCTAACCCTGAATCTAACACTAGCCATAATCGGGTAATGTGTGTGTGAGTGATTGGGGGGTGTGTATGTGGGGGGGGGGGGGGGGTAATAGACAAGGGGTAAACTCCTTTCCCATTTAAATATCTAAATTTAACAACTAACATTGAGTGATTGTTTGTTCATCTAGGACCACACTCTTAGATACAAACCATCTCGTAATTGTTCCAAAAAAAATAAACAACCCATTAACCACCAGATTCCCATGGCAATGTCCAGGATCGGATCACACTCACACGTGACTCCCAATCTGATACGTCGTGTTGTAGTAGCTGATCATAGCCTGCAGCCCGAACACGAGGACCACCAAGAAGCCAATCTTCAGGCCCACCAGCTTGTCCGGGGCCTCCATAGAGGACTCGCCAGCCCAGCGCATGGTGCGCAGGCCGATGAGAAGAACGTACATCCAACTGGATAGGGAGATGAGGCTGTAGGTCACCCAGTTGTAGAGTCTGAGGGGAGAAAGGTGGGAAGATGTGGTGTGGGGAGGGGGGGGGTTATTATAGTCATTAACGTCATGACTCATTAATCATTGACCTTATTATTTATTAATGTAAAAAACATTATCATCATTGTTACAATCTCAATACATCTTCGTTATTATTATTTTTTACCGCCATTGTTATCATCGTTATCATCAACATCATAATCAACATAATAATCATCATTATTATTTTCATCCTCAATATCGTAATCAACATCAAAACCACCGTTATAATCATCATCACAATTATCATCACCATAATCAATCAAAACCATCAACATTGTCATTATCGTCATTGTTGACCTCATCATAATCATCATCAGCAGTATCATTATCATCATGATCACCAAAAACATTATCATCACCATCATCATCATCACGATATTATCCCCACCAACATCGTCGTCATCATCATCATCATCATCATCATCATCATCATCATCATCATCATCATCATCATCACCATCATCATCATCACCATCATCATCATCATCATCATCATCATCATCATCATGATCATGATCATTATCATCATGATCATCATGATCATCGTCGTCGTCGTCGTCATCGTCATCATGAAAATCATCATCATAATCATCATCATCATCATCATCATCATCATCATCATCATCATCATCATCGTCGTCGTCGTAATCATCATCATCATCATCATCATCATCATCATCATCATCATCATCATCATCATCATCATCATCATCATCATTGCCGCCGCCGTCGTCGTCGTCATCATCAAAACCATCATCATAATCATAATCATCAACATTATTATAATAACTACAACTACCAACCCAAACATTGTCATAATTATTACAACGCTCTAAAGTTCTTCTTGCTGAACAACAAATAAACTCTACTTTACTTACGCCTTTTAGTCGTAAACAGCATTCATCCAATTTCCTTTTTTACAGTATTGTTACACACCAAAATAGTCAAATACTTTATAAAATTTTATTTTACTCCTAAAGTCGATACTCTAAATCACAAATGTATTACAACTGTTATAGTGACAAGAGTATCGAATTCAAGCATACACATCCTCAAATCACACAACATAATTTCTAATCATTTCGAATCCGGGTTTAAGTCGGTAGACTGTCCCTGAGTCCACCCAACTCTGATGGGTACCTAAATCACGTTAGGGAAAGTAAAGTCGGCTGGGCATAGTGCTTACCGCACTATCTCTTCATATGCCGAGGTCACAGAAACAAGTGAACCCTACCTCACTTGCCCTATAGACCGTCAGGTTTGAAAGGGAACTTTACTTAATTCCTAATTCGTAAATCTGAATATTTACCAAAGCATATGCGCGTCTTAAGATTATACTACAGAAATTTATGTAACTAAATAAAAATATTTTTAAAAATTCAAAACTAAACGTTTTAATAACAAACTTTTATGTAATAATGCACTAAAAAGTAGAAAATAACTATAAAGAAAAGCGTGGGTCACTTAAGTACCTATTGGATACCTTTACTAATATTTGAGAAGAGACCCACGCTTTTCTTTATAGTTATTTAAATAGCAGTGTATATTTTATTTTCTACTTTTTAGTGGATTATTACATAAAAGCTTTTTATTAAAACGTTTTCTAATGAACTTTTTTCATTACTTTACATGTTTTATTTACAATAGAGTTACATGACTAAAGAAAGTTTATAGCTAAAGTTTCAGTAAAGTATTATGGGATGGCGTAGTCTAGTGGTAAAGAACTAGACTGCTGACCCGACTAAAAACCATTGCGCGCCTATTGAACGTGATGAAGCGTTTTGTCGTAGAGCCCCCCCCCCCCCCCTCGCTCCACGCCCAAGACGGCCATGATGACTACTAATTCGGTCCAAATTTTAATCAGTTCATAAAAGACTAATTAGGCGACCAATCAAGACAAATTGAATGTCACGATGCATTGTCTTCATGTCTTGACCTACGTACCAACAAGGAACCGTATCTGTCAGTTAGAAGTCCCTACAATTTCACACGGGCGTTTCAATCTAGACAGACAGACAAACTGACGACAGACAGAGGAAGTGAGTTAAATAAGATCTTGTAAAAATTGAACACATAACGATTAGTTTTTTTTTTTTTTTAAATTTAAGAAAAAAAAAACTTTGAATACTAACAGACAAATGCCGTAGCTTTTTTCCTTGAAGCTGAGTTCTGATATATCCATAACGAGAATCATACCAGGCCCCCAGACAAGGGCAAGGACGTTGGTGACACATAGCGTGGTCATGCCGTAGAAGGTGATGTTTCGTTTGATGTACAAGCTTCGTAACACACGAAATGACAACATGTTGCCTGAAATGTTGGTGAGACGAAATGACATGTTGCCTGAAATGGTGGTGAGACGAAATGACATGTTGCCTGAAATGGTGGTGAGACGAAATGACATGTTGCCTGACATTTTGGTAAGACGAAATGACATGTTGCCTGAAATGTTCGTGACATGAAATGGCACTTTGCCAGAAATGTTGGTGGTACAAAATGACATGTTGCCAGAAATGTTGGTGAGACGAAATGACACGTTGGCTGAAATTTTGCTGCTACGAAATAACATGTTGCCTGACATGTTGGTGTTATGAAATGACATTTTGCCTGAAATGTTGGTGAGACGAAATGACATGTTGCCTGAAATGTTGGTGTGACGAAATGACATTTTGCCAGAAATGTTGGTGAGACGAAATGACATGTTGCCTGAAATGTTGGAAAGACAAAATGACATGTTGCCTGAAATTGTGGTAGACGAAATGACATGTTGCTTGGAATGTTGGTAAGACGAAATGAGATGTTGCCTGAAATGTTCGTGACAAGAAATGACATGTTGCCTGAAATGTTGGAAAGACAAAATGACATGTTGCCTGAAATTGTGGTGAGACGAAATGACATGTTGCCTGAAAATGGTATGGGACATGAAATGGCATTTTGCCAGAAATGTTGGTGTTAAAAAATGACATGTAGACTGAAATCTTGGTGTTACGAAATGACATGTTGCCTGAAATGTTGGTGTTAAAAATGACATGTAGACTGAAATGTTGGTGTTACGAAACGACATGTTGCCTAAAATGTTGGTGAGACGAAATGACACGTTACCTAAAATGGTGGTGAGGCTAAATGACATTTTACCTGTAATTTCTAGAATTTCATTTTACGAAATGACAAAATTGCTATACAAAGATTTAATTCAATGAAGTTACAAATTATTACTACATAGTTTCATTCAATGAAGTGAACAAATTATTACTGTAGTATTTAATTTCACAGAAAGACAATTTTGTTGTATTATAGTTCAATGTCAGATGATAACAATATTGCCACTGTATAATTACCTAAACTAATGTAAGTATTAAGATGACCACTTACCTGTGGCGCCCACACTAATTAATGTATTAAAAGTAATTCATTTCTGGAATGCTTATCTAAATTAATCTAAATTAAATGAAGATGACCATTCACCTGTGATGCCTATACTAATTAAATAATTAAAATAATTCATTACTGGAATGCTTACCCGAATCAATATATGAAGATGACCACCTACCTAGGATCCTTAAACTAACCAATTAATTAAAATCACCAATTACCTATGATGCCTACACTAATTAATTCATTAAAGATTCTATCATACCTGAATGCCTATACCAATTAATTAATTGCGATGTCCACTGATGCCTACACTAATTAACTAAGCATGACGTTCACTAACCTGGGATGCCTATACCAATTAATTAATTAAGATGTCCACTGAAGCCTAACTAATTAACTAATCAAGACGTCCACTAACCTGGAATGCATACACCCATTAATTAATTAAGATGTCCACTGATGCCTAAACTAATTAACTAATCATGACGTCCACCAACCTTGGATGCCTATACCAATTAATTAATTAAGATGACCACTGATGCCTACACTAATTAACTAAGCATGACGTTCACTAACCTGGAAGGTCTATACCAATTAATTAATCAAGATGTACTCTGATGCCTACACTAATTATCTAATCAAAAAGTCCATTAACCTAGAATGCCTTTACCAATAAATTAATTAAGACGTCCGCTAATCTGAGATGCCTACATCAATTAATTAATTAAGATGTCCACTAATACCTACACTAATTAACTAATCAAGACGTCCGCTAATCTGTGTTGTCTACACTGATATACTAATCAGGAAGTCCACTAACCTGGAATGCCTATAACAGTTAACTAATTAAGATGACCACTGATGCCTACACTAATTAACTAATCAATACGTCCACTAATATATGATGCCTACACTAATTAACAAGGGACGAAGTGGTCTAGCGGTAGAGAGCTGGACTGCTAACCCGTTAGTCTTGAGTTCAAATCCGGGTTCAAGTCAGTAGACCGTCCCTGAGTCCACCCAACTCTGATGGGTACCTAACTCTTGTTAGGGAAAGTAAAGGCGGTTGGGCATAGTGCTGACCACACTATCTCTTCATGTGCCGAGGTCACAGAAACAAGTAAACTCTACTTCACTTGCCCCATAGACCGTCAGGTTTGAAAGGGAAACTTTACTTTTTTACTTTTACACTAATTAACTAATCAGACCGTCCACCAACCTGGAATGCCTATGCCAATTAACTAATTAAGATGTCCACTGATGCCTAAGCTAATTAACTAATCAAGAAGTCCACTAACCTGGAATGCCTATACCAGTTAACTAATTAAGATGACCACTGATGCCTACACTAATTAACTAATCAAGACGTCCACTAATATATGATGCCTACACTAATTAATTAATCAGGCCGTCCACTAGCCTGGGATGCCTATACCAATTAATTAATTAAGATGTCCACTGATGCCTATACTAATTAATTAATCAGGCCGTCCACTAACCTGGGATGCCTATACCAATTAATTAATTAAGGTGTCCACTAATACCTACACCAATTAACTAATCATGACGTCCACAAACCTGGGATGCCTATACCAATTAATTAATTAAGATGTCCACTGATGCCTAAGCTAATTAACTAATCAAGACGTCCACTAACCTGGAATGCATATACCAATTAATTGATTAAGATGTCCACTGATGCCTTTACTAATTAACAACTCAAGAAGTCCACAAACCTGGGATGCCTATACCAATTAATTAATTAAGATGTCCACTGATGCCTTTACTAATTAACCACTCAGGAAGTCCACTAACCTGGGATGCCTGTACCAATTAATTAATTAAGATGTCCACTGATGCCTACACTAATTAACCACTCAGGAAGTCCACAAACCTGGGATGCCTTTACCAATTAATTAATTAAGATGTCCACTGATGCCTATACTAATTAACCACTCAGGAAGTCCACAAACCTGGGATGCCTATACTAATCAAAGTTCCAGAGAATATGATGAGCATGACCTTGTCAGCCGTTCTGAGATTTGACTCCTGTATCATCTCACGGTAGTAACTTGTGTCGTTGTAGCCACCATCGGACATAAAGCCTGAAACAAGGGGCAATAACAAACCTTTTCTTTCTTCTTATTTGTAATATGGGAGGGAATTTCTCCTCAAATACAACTGAGTTATATGTGTTAACATGTTATGTTACGTATGTCCCATTGACTCCGTAAGTCTAAATTGTATGTTTTTATGTTGCATGCGTAGAATATCCAGATTAATCAGTAAATGAAGTAAATATTAGATGATCATTTTGGGATTATAAAATTATTTACTGCAGTTCATTAATTAATACAAATAAAAACATTGTATGCACAATTATTTAACCACAAATAAACATGTTAACTTATGAAAATGCTAGATGAAATTTAGTAAAAGACATAGGCTACTAAGAATAATAAGCGGTTAAAATGCCGATTCAGGATAAAAATCCGTTTTAAATTACATTTTTCGTTTCCAGTTAAATTTGAAGTTGATGAAGTTGATGTGATTTTGATTTTGGTCTAGGGAAAAAGACAACACTATCAACCTAGCGCCCGTTGTATTTCAACCTCAACGGGACATTTATCTAGTAAATGATAAAAAGATTGTGAGCGAGTCATAAAATCTAAAGAGTGAGCTGTAGGTAGTTGTAAGGAAATGTTCAATGCTTTAAAAAAACTTTTGACATGGTAATTCTAAAAGACACCCGTCTGCAACTCCAGAGTTTCTTCCAGGCATCTCTTCGGGGGGGGGGGGGGGGGAAGCCCCCCTCCCCCCGAAGAAAGTCTACCGCCCCCCCCCCCCCCCCCC
Source organism: Physella acuta (assembly GCF_028476545.2). Taxonomy (NCBI): domain Eukaryota; kingdom Metazoa; phylum Mollusca; class Gastropoda; family Physidae; genus Physella; species Physella acuta. The sequence goes on along the minus strand of NW_026732184.1, from coordinate 177,413 downwards.
CACGAGGAAATGAAATTTATATAGAAAATATATACTTTTAACAGTGCCGACCCCCGAAGAAAGTCTACTGCACCCCCGAAAATTTCAAGTGCCCCCCCCTGAGAAAAATATCTGGAAGAAATACTGTGCAACTCTTTGATTCAATGTTTATTTAATCCCATTCAATTCTCCATGGGATTTGGTATAATCAGCAATACAAAGTTAGGTGATCTGACCATATAGCGTCGGAACTTATCCGGTAATGCTTATTGAGTATCGTAAACATTTGTTACTGTACTGTAAACCACCGTTTATTTGACCGTTGAAATCAAATGAAATCGAGTGTATTAAATTAATTGAATTTAATCAATGTTTTAACTTAACTTTAGGTCAATTAACAGAAATTTAGCAACATTTAGTATATCTGAATATAAATAATAAAGTCCTGTGTGGTAATTAATATGTTTTCAAGATACACAGAAAAATATCTAGCAGAAGATTGGCGACATTTAGATTATAGATATAGATGTAGATCTAGGCCTAGTAAAATAAGACGATTAGATTTACTAAACTCTAAAGTAAAGTAGTAAGAAGAACTAGTACAATATTTAGTAACAGCAATAACTAGCACATACGCTTACAATATTTAGAAATACAAAATAATTTGCGAAATATTATTTAAAATGCAACTAAAATTAATGTATGCAAATTTTAAAACATTATGTATTAAAAAAAATATGACGCCAAATAAAATATGATTTACAGTATTTCCCGTGGTTTCCGGAACGGCGTGACAGACTCCGCCATGGTTTTACTGTTGTTTTTTTTTTTACTGCTGCACCATTCCGGAATAATAGCCAATCCTATAGATTTTTCGTGAGATTACCTAAAGTTAATGAAAACCATATTTTTATCCTAATTAAATCGTCATAAAAAATTGTCTCAAATTATCCCCACCCCCTTTTCTCCCTACTCCTCCCCCAACCCCCACCCACCCACACGTGTAAGCTCATGTATCTAGACCAATCGAATATCTGGCAAACAAAATACGGTTTAATAAACAGACGATACCTCTCGCTGAGCTATATTGGAGAGTCATCTTGACGTTTTTTATTTGTTTACCCACATATACAAAGACTTCCGTTCAATACCGTCCTACACTTTTTTGTCTACACTAAATTTACGAAAAAGTAATTAAAAGAAATATATTCGCGTGAATAGAGAAATATTCAGAATAAATAAAACGGGTGTGATCTCCCCTAATTTTTTTTCGAATATTCTTACATAACACTACGGGGGATGGCAACTCGGGATATATAAATGATTTTAAATCAATTTTTAACTACTTAAACTTTTCAAAATAGAATAGAATCTCGTAGAAAAAAGAATTGCGCACAAAGTAAACAGAAAACAATGAGTTTATAATGGTGCGCAATATTAGTACTTTATAAATTCGTATTCGCTTTTTTTGAGAAATCGGAAATAGCGTAAAGTACTACTCCCGGTTAACGAAAATAACTAAAAATTTGACAGAAGGCAGAGAATTAGATCTTTTACTATATTTTACGAACGATCTGAAACAGAACTCAAGTTATAGGCATCTGAAAAACCAAAAGTAGAATAATTCCACTTTCGGTACCCGGAAATTGCTGAAAAATTGATCCATAACTACACATTTGATATAATACTTATATTTGAAATTTCACCACCCTAGCTTTAACGGTTCTCAAGTTATCGTGTTCACAGACACACAGACACACATACACACACCCACATACACAGACATACCGACAAAATCCGACTCGATTACGCTTAAAACGCCGAAATTTTGATACATTTGGATTTAGAATTTTCGCCCAATAAGGCCCAAAACTCCGTAGGCTATATGACGAAGTACTGAAAAGTAAAACGATAAAAACTAAAAAAAAGTTTCTTGGGATTTTTGTGAAAGATTGCAATACTTCCTCTATGTTCTGTAAGGGCTCATCCATAAATGACGTCACGCTTTTTTGGACGATTTTTACCTCCCCCCTTCCCCTCCGTCACACATCGTCAAAAAAAGCCAGACCCCCCCCCCCCTTAAAATGACATCAAACCCCTCTGAACCTCCCACCGCCCCCTCATCATACACCGTCACAAAATTACTGACCCCCCCCCTCCCCCCTACGAGTGTGACGTCATTTATGGACGACCCCTAAACAAGAAAGTAAAAAGATTCACCATCAATTAATTCTTGCAAAGCTAAGCTTTTAAACTAACAGTAATGATATAACTGAAGTATATAAATAAAAAAGATATGAAAATATAGAATTTTTTAAAAATCACACATTTAAAACTGGTAATTAAAAAACAAAAAGAAAGAAGAAACAAAGAATCAAAAGAAGTGTTAATACATGAATAAAATGATATTAACAATATGTTTATTCAGTTTACACACACCCTCCTTGCTGAGTCTTGCATACACACAGTCAACAGATACACAAAACGTAGAGAAATTTACATGAATTAAAATTAGTAAAAACTTGATTGTCAAGGAAAATTTAGAGACATGTGCTATAAACAATTCGTGTGAATATGGTGAGATATGACTGACTGATATACCTGATAAACAAGGACATAATTAGAATTATGAATTTGCTTCGATATTTAGGGTGTACTTAACTAAGAAAAGACTTTGTCTACGTGTCTGCATGTAAAATTTACATAAATATATGAGTGGGTCTATGTATATTTTTATGTAAATGTTGTAAAGATTCGGGCATTATATGATAACATAGCATAACCGTGTATTCAATAGGTTTACATCCTAAAATATATTAACAATGTATTGTCAGATTGAGTGCACAGATTTAACATGAGAAATGTTAACTGCTCTGATGAATTGCTGGATGAAATCCCAACTGGAATACTTTTACAGACGTTTCTTATTGCGGACTTCCTAGAGGCTATACAGGTGTTTCTAAATTCTGAGTGCGGAGAGGTTACACAGAGGTTTCTGATTATCTGATCGCGGCCAACGTAGAGGTTATACAGAGGTTTCAGATTTCCTAGCGCGGCCAACGTAGAGGTTATACAGAGGTTTCTGATTTCCTAGCGCGGCCAACGTAGAGGTTATACAGAGGTTTCTGATTTCCTATCGCGACCAACGTAGAGGTTATACAGAGGTTTCTGATTTCCTATCGCGACCAACGTAGAGGTTATACAGAGGTTTCTGATTTCCTAGCGCGGCCAACGTAGAGGTTATACAGAGGTTTCTGATTTCCTAGCGCGGCCAACGTAGAGGTTATACAGAGGTTTCTGATTTCCTAGCGCGGCCAACGTAGAGGTTATACAGAGGTTTCAGATTTCCTAGCGCGGCCAACGTAGAGGTTATACAGAGGTTTCAGATTTCCTAGCGCGGCCAACGTAGAGGTTATACAGAGGATTCTGATTTCCTAGCGCGACCAACGTAGAGGTTATACAGAGGATTCTGATTTCCGAGCGCGACCACCTCCTGAACTGAAGGACTCAGGTTTGAACCCCGGCCCAGTTGCTGTCCTCATTAGTTCACCACTGGACATGGCTTGATGTGGGGCATTGACATCCGCTTCTTCACCAGGCTCCATTCGGGCACGCTCAGCTGTTGATACCAAATGGGAAATGTCAATTTTGAGTGCATGAATACTTTGTTAGTTAATCTTTATATTCAATGTACTCAAAGTCATGTAAATAGTATGTATATACAAATGTATATATATATATATATATATATATATATATATATATATATATATATATATATATATATATATATATATATATACTAGCTGCATCCCGTGCTCCGCCACGGTAAATCTTTTTTAAATGTACCAACTTGGGAACAGGACAAAACTAAACACAACACAAACGAACGCAAAAAAAAACACAAACGAAAAAACAAACACAACACTCATAACATAAACACAATTTAAATGCAATCATAAAGGCATATTGCTCACAGTCTAGCCCGTAGCGCCAAATCGCGCACTTTCCGGTGATTTGCACCCCCCTCAAACTTTCGATTTGCACCCCTGTCCCCCCCCCCCCCCGCCCTAAAACTTTCGATTTCCACCACCCCCCCCCCTCGCAAATTTTTTCCAACCCACTTTGGCGCCCCCTAAGGTTGGCACCCGGGGACATATGCCCCCCCCCCCTCGCTACGCCTCTCCTATAAAACCCCTAGCTTGAACGCAAACCGAAAGATAGAATAATAATTAGTAAACAGTATAAATAATAGGCAGTATTTAAAATATCCGTGTTTTACCTACAATATTTCACTTTATCCATTCACGCATTTTTTCCCAGTACTTTAAATTTTAAAAATTTACAATAGAGTTTCATGACTAAAACCATTGCGCACCTAATGAACGTGATAATTAATATAATAATGGAGAATAGTTTATTAAAAATTATAATTAGTAAACAGTACATTCAGTGAATAAAATAAATAAAAGATAGCCTTTTATCAATCAATGCTAATTATAATATTCCAACAATAATGTACTCTTATACGTCTGCATAATTTGCATTCACATTTTGCTAATTATATTATTCCAACAATTATTCCGTCTTGCAGATTTTGCATTCACATTTTTAGCGTGAGTTCAATTTATTTTTAAAATACCTCCCTTGGCAAAATTACTACACAGTTTAATTAGATTTTTCTAACCTACAGTTATTATGTTATTAAAATGTATCCACTTTTTCTAGGAATATTAACAAAAACTATATTTGACATTGATCCTTTTAATATGTTTTAGCAATGTGCGTGTATTTAATATTCTCTTTACGTTATGCAAAATTGTACAAACAGTGGAAATTATAAAATAGCTCTATGCTGCTATATAAACAAACCCTACTCTAATACTTATAATAAGACACTGCGGTGCACTGAAAAGCACAGCATGGTGCGAATGTTTACTTTTATGGTTCCATAAGCTATAGCGATGACAGAAGGAAGGAAGGAAGGAAGGAAGGAAGGAAGGAAGGAAGGAAGGAAGGAAGGAAGGAAGGAAGGACTGACACACGCTCAGCCCGCTTATATTATAGATATATAAGAAGTGTTGTATTTTAGAATCAAGTTTCCTTTAGACATTACCTACACACTTGAAATTAAATTCCGAACCTGAAATAAACAATTTTAAATAATTATCCCCAAAATCGTATGGTTATATATATATATATATATATATATATATATATATATATATATATATATATATATATATATATATAACATGTTTGTAAACAAAATGTTTGTCGTGGATACTTCCATGGATTTAAGTGTTAGATTATTATAGTGCTCACATCTAAATTTAATCTGAGTTAAAAAATTACTATTGAAAGTGTTGGGAAATAATTGCTAATTTCAAACTGATAGTTATAATTGTCGGTATGTTCATTAAACACAATTTTAAAAAATATCATCTTTTACAAAAACTCTATTTATGTCCGAAAATTATTTATATTTAGTCCTTTAGTACATACTTCCCTTTGATAAATGAGGAAAACACAATTACTTCCCTTTATAAAACATTGCATTAGTGGAAAATAATTTACTTTTTATTGCTTGGTTTTGGTGTTGGGAAAAAAAAATTACATAATTAGCGGGGATTGATCAAGTGCAAATGTTGAAGGTATTTTACGGATAAGCTTGGAGTATTATAATTGTTCATTAAATTGAAACAGGCGCGTCCGCCTGCGCCCCACCAGGGTTCAATTTGACGCCCTGTGCTATCATGTGAGCGCTATGGTGCATAATTTCGCTTTAGACAGTGCGATAGAGTATGGATAAGAGTATGGATAAGAAAGGTTACTATAGTATTTAAGCGAATCGAATCCGGGCGTCCCCTGGCGCCCAGACAGGCTGCTATTTGGGGCCCCGGGCCTCCCGTGTTCGGTTTGACGCCTACGTTCGCTAAAGTAAGTGCAAAAGACTATGAATAAGTTGGGGTACTATAGTCGTTTATTAAGCTGAAACAGGCGATTCCACCCCGGGCTAGACTGTGAGCATTTTGCGTTTATGTTCGCGTTAGTGTTTTCTTTGTGTTTAGATTGGGTTTGCGTGAGTGGTTGCGTTTTGATTTGGTTCGTTTTTGTTCTTTATTTTTTCGTTTTCGTTTTTTTTTTCTTTGGGTTTGTGTTTGTATTTGTGTTTGTGGTTGGTTTTGCGTTTGGATTTGGTTTGTTTTCGTTTGCTTTTTCGTTTGTTTTTTTCTTTGTGTTCGTATTGGTGTTTGTGGTTGTTGTTGGGTTTGTTGTTAGGTTTTTGTTTTCGTTTCCTTTTTTGTTTGTTTTTTCTTTGTGTTTGTATTGGTGTTTGTGGTTGTGGTTTGGTTTGTTGTTAGGTTTTTGTTTTCGTTTGTATTTGTAATTGTGTTATCTTTATGTTTTCGTTTTGTTGTTTTGGTTTTGGTTGGCTGTGGTTTGGGTGGGCAATGCCGGGTTTAGGATGATTACTAAACACACAGGTAATGGTCTTTAACAGAAAGGTTTTTCACAGAAGCCAGAGCAGGGCCTGGCCGGGACGGCTAGTATATATATATATATATATATATATATATATATATATATATATATATATATATATATATATATATATATATATATATATATATATATATATATGTATAAATATATATATATATATATATATATATATATATATATATATATATATATATATATATATATATATATATATTATAAGGACAGCGTGTAAGTAGCGAAATTGAACTTGAAGCTGAATTGAACGTAGGCTTACTTAGGTCATGGGCTATAACATAGGTCGTCAGTGACCTCACGGCATTAGCCTGTTAATTTGTTTGTAGCTTGAATGTTTAATTCGCTATAATGCATTCTTAGCTTTCCGTTATAGTTAAATAATAGATCTGTGTGTTGTTTCTATTAGATTCCGACACTATTATCAATGATTTAATTGGAGAATACTGCCGATAAACAGACTTACGCCATTTGTAAGGTCAATAATGTCCGTCAGAGAAGCTCGATTCTAGATTGCTCATTAACAGGGGCGTAGCGAGGTGCGGACCGCACCGGGTGACACCATTTAGGGGGGTGACACCAAAGCAAAAAATAGCAAAATATATATAGAAAAACTCGAGGGGGGGTGCAAATCGAAAGTTTGGGGGGGGGGGGTGCAAATCGAAAATTTGAAAGTTTGTCCCTGGAAGGGTCTCTATGCCTCTGTGGGGGGTGACACCATTAAGTGCCGCACCGGGTGACACCCGACCTCGCTACGCCACTGCTCATTAATTAAATAATTGAGATTTTTACTGAACTGTTTCAATTTATATCGATGGTCTCGGTCGCAAATCGTCTTGCTCCGAAAATGTATATTTTACAGGAGAGACAAAAACTGATTATTTCATTCTTGATCGCTCTAATACATTTTTTTTTATATGTCTATCTGTGCGCGCGCAGACGAAGCAATTTTGAACCGAGAATTTCGGTCTTAGCCGCGTTTGTTCGTTTTGTCCAATGAACGTGTTTTAGTTATGTTTTATTTTTAATATATTTTAATTAGGGGTCATCCATAAATGACGTTACGTTTTTTTGGACGATTTTTACCTCACCACTCCCCTCCGTCACACATCGTCACAAAAAAGCCAGACCCCCCTAAAATAACGTCACACCTCAGCCTACTACCCCCCTTAAAATTGCAGTTGAATTTTTCTTAAAACATCGATATTTTTCTAAAATCTTGTCTGAACTCTCTCAACATAGAGTGTTTTAATCAATTCCTATTACAATTTATTAAAACAGTTTTCTTAAACGCGAAATAATAACTAAAATTAGTTTTCCAACATTACCTTTTCTTAATGCAAAAATATGACGTCCCACCATCTGAACCCACCCCCTCCCTCTCATCACACGCCGTCACAAAATTACGGACCCCCCCCCCTGCCCCCTACGAGTGTGACGTCATTTATGGACGACCCCTTATTTGAGTTTATTATACTTTATGTGGTCAGTTTAATTTTAGTAGAGATGTTATAGTATGGCTTTATCATTTGCGACTGTTTATTCATTATGGCTGTATTTAGTACTAGACTTTTTAACTGTTGAAGGTTATGCTTTATTTATTACATCTTTCTATTCAAACAATTTATTTTACTAAATCTGGTGGGTGCTGGGTTTGTAAAATGATCATAGTAAAAATATAAACCTTATTGTCAGATATATTATGAATGAGACATAACACATTAATCACATTAATAATGACTTAATGTTTACTTATGTAACGAAATGTAACAAAAATGTTGTTATTTTTTAAATTTATTGTTTAAATGAATGTCACATGAAGAAACATTAAAATGGCCACATATTTTTTAAGTCAGGGAAATCATCCTAAAAATGTGTCTTTATGACTTGCTTTTAGGCGCTCATATATGACAGCTTTTTTTACAACTTGTCAGGGACTATGGATGATATCATAATCTTGCGACCCTAGCTTAGCAATTTCTAGCCCATTCACTTTAAAGTTGATAGTAGCATTATGGTTGTACTGAAGTGCACGAATATCTGTCGCATTGAATTCCCGATAGGTCTGGCTGGTCTTTAAGGAGCAGCTGGTTTATTTTGAGAGAGGCTGGTGTCTATTGTCTGTTATGTGAGGCTGGTATATTGTATGTTACGACTGCTCTGTTGCGAAAGACTCGTGTGTTGAGACAGGCTGGTCTATTGTATGATAAAACTAATCTTTTGAGAGAGGCTGGTCTCTTGTGTGGTAAGAATGGTCTGTTGAGTGAGGCTGGTGTTTTGTATGGTAAGACTGGGCTGTTGAGAGAGGCTGGTCTGTTGAGAGTTGCTGGTGTCTAAGAAGGTTTGACTAGTTTGTTGAGATATTCTGGTGTCCTGTATTGTAAGATTAGTCTTTTAAGAGAGTTTGGTCTTTTGTATGTTACGACTGGTCTGTAGAGAGGGGCTGGTCTGCTGAGAGATGCTGGTGTCTTTACGATTGGTCACTTGAGAGCTGATGGTGTCTTGTTTGGTAAGACTGGTCTGTTGAGAGAGGCTGGTCTGTTGAGAGTCTGGTCTGTTGAGAGAGGCTGGTGTGTTGAGAGAGGCTGGTCTGTTGAGAGAGGCTGGTATGTTGGGAGAGGCTGGTCTGTTGAGAGAGGCTGGTGTGTTGAGAGAGGCTGGTCTGTTGAGAGAGGCTGGTATGTTGGGAGAGGCTGGTCTGTTGAGAGAGGCTGATATGTTATGAAGCTGGTCTATAGAGAGAGGTCGATCTGTTGAGAGAGGCTGGTCTGTTGAGCGAGGCTGGTCTGTTGAGAGAGGCTGGTCTGTTGAGTGAGGCTGGTATGTTGGGAGAGGCTGGTCTGTTGAGAGAAGCTCGTCCGATGATAGATTCTGGTTTATTGAGAGAAGCGTGGCTGTTGAAAAATTAATCATAAAAGCATTTACTAAAGACAACTAACTATTTCGTTGAACATGTACGCCACACATTTTGTAACCTACCATTAAAACATTTCTTAACACGTAGATAAATCCTCAATCTAAAGCTAGTAGTGAATTAAAAATAATTAAACTTATTTCACAATCTTGTGGAAATATAATACGAATAATATTGTTTTGATTGATATTTAGATTCTAGAATGAAGATCTAGTTTCAAAGCATTGTGTTAGCCTAAACAATTGTAAACAAATCAGTTTGGTTATTGAAAATCTGGAAATAGGCTATATTAAACAAATACTATTTGTTTATTATTCTTTAAAATGATAAAATGTAATAGAATAGCTGAACATAATTAATCAAATATCATTACCTATAAGTACTGTGACTGCTGTGGTATAAATTTGTATGATTGCGGCGTGCGACTGCGTTTCCGATCAAAAGTGTACTGACAAATATAGCGATATTTGTTTTGCGCCGAGATTTTTAGCGCTTGAAATAATAGGCTGTTTGTTCGAATGATTATATCTAGATAATCATTCTACAGATTTAAATAATATTTTCAGACATTATGGGGAATCATACTGGCTTTTGATTTATGAAAAAAAAAAGAACATCGAAATTTTTTGAGATACACGGTTTACGACCGAGGCCATCGATATATAAATCTTTGTTTCTTAAAATCTTTTTTTTTTTTTTTTTAATGATATATATTAAATTATTATACTATTTAATTAAAATATTATTTTACTTTATGTATTCTAAATAAAACAGAATATTTTTACCAATTGATTTTTAGACTTCCTAGCAGAGGCGTAGCGACCCTACCCGGCCCCCGGGGACAAACTTTTCTATTTGCACCCCCCCCCCCCACCTCAAGATTTCGATTTGCACAACCCCCCCCCCCCTAAAACTTGCGATTAGCACCCCCCCCTCAAGATTTCGATTTACACCCACCCCCATCAAATTTTTGATTTGCACCCCCCCCCCTCAAGATTTCGATTTGCACCACCCTCAACCTTTCAATTTATTTCTCCAACCAATTTTGGCGCCCACTGAGGTCGACGCCCGGGGACATATGTCGTCCCGACCCCCCTTCCTCGCTACGCTACTTATTCCTAGCCAAGAAGACAGTGCGGTAGCTTATCACGCAGGTGGCATAAGTAGAGATCCTTAGCAATCTGTGTCCTTTTTTTTTTAAATATCACGTCCCAAAAATTGGACAGAGGGAAATCTCAAAGCACGCGAGTGACTCTAAATCAATGCTATTATTTCACATTTCGTTTAATCATTTCTTTATGTTTTATTCATGTGAGGTTAGCCCTAGAAATAAACCGCCTCATAATTTTTACGACTCTGATTCAGAATTAAGGCAATCGTGTGTATTGATTTGAAAGTTGTTTCCCAATTTAAAAAAAAAATACTAATTGAGTGCACTGAAGGAATCCGTTCACGAATAGCAGCCCATTTTTAACCGGAATTTCTACACCTTTATGGAGAAATAGCTTGCGTGCTCGACATTCTAAAGCGATGGAGGAATATCCATATCAATTAGGCGCATACACGATTGACGTGCTACCGCCACACCAATGCGAAGCGCTCTACTCGTATATATATATATATATATATATATATATATATATATATATATATATATATATATATATATATATATATATATATATATATATATATATATATATATATATATATATATATGTGCTATGATTTAGAAAAGAATATGATTTGATCATACCTCCACGTGAACTGTTTGAAATGATCGTTGTTTCTGTAACAAAAATAAAATAATTTAGCAGCAATCGCTTTGTTAGAGTGGAATATAACATATAAGCGTCTGCACATTTTCGAATCAAACTGTTAGTAGTTGACATGTGTAAAAACTTTTGCTTGCGGATTTAATTCCGAAAGGTGCATTCAATTTATTTATATTAATATGTTTATTAATTTTTTTTTAGACATTTCATTTAATAGAAGGGCGAAAAATATAACGTTTAATGTTACGTATTATCATGTATTTTGTGTTATATTTTGTATGAATTATGTCTTAAGCTTTTTTTTTCTTTAATTGCGTGTTGATATTTCTGCATGTACTAATTTTCTTTTGTTATTTTTGTATTTAATATCGTGTTATCTTGGTTGTTTGTTATATTTCTATTTCGGATTTTTTTTTTCTTCAGTTATAGTTATGCGAAAATTTTTTTTAAGAAGTCTTGCAACAAATAATTTGTTAAATGTTATTAAATCGTTAAATTTTGTTACATTGTTAAATCTTGCCAAATCAATCCAAATATGATTTCTCTACAACAACGGGCCTAAGAATGTCTACAGTTTCTAAATTTAAATTCTTTTCTCAACTGTAGTGCTCATTGGGTGTTGTGGGCTTAACTCGGCACAATAAATAAAATTACTTTTTAGAACCTAATGGTCAATGGAGCAGGTGAAGTAGAGTTGACCTGTTTCTGTGACCTCGGAATATGATGGGTTATTGTGGTAAGCACAATGCACAGCCACCTTTACTTTCCCTAACGTGAGTTAACAACCCATCAAAGCTGGATGGACACAGTGAAGCTCGACTAACTACGAACCCGGATTTGAACTCGAGACATTCAGTTCAGCATTGTATCGCTCTGCCACTCGACCACTTCAGCACCGTGCTCACCTGGGATCCTAGAGGAGGCCTCAGCTGACGGTGACACGGAAGCGACCCCTCCCGTCAGGTAGATGAGCTTCCGCATGGGTCGCAGAAGTTTCCAGAGCTCGTGCCTGAAGATGCTACCGACGAAACAGTAGATGACGATGTTGGTGGCACAGCCTAGGTAGTACACCACGGCCGCTATGGCGAAGCCTGGCGTGGATGAAGTAACTTATGTTAGGATACAGGAACAACTTTTATAAAAAGATGAATGGATAGCTTAATGTGAAGATAAATGAACAATTTTTATGTGAAGATGTATGAGCAGTTTTTATGTGAAGATAAATGTAAAATTTCTATGTGAAGATAAATGAACAATTTTATGTGAAGATAAATGTAAAATTTCTATGTGAAGATAAATGAACAATTTTATGTGAAGATAAATGTAAAATTTCTATGTGAAGATAAATGAACAATTTTATGTGAAGATAAATGTAAAATTTCTATGTGAAGATAAATGAACAATTTTTATGTGAAGGTAAATGAATAATTTTTATGTGAAGATAAGGGTAGTGTTTTTATGTGAAGATAAATGAACAATTTTTATGTGTAGATAAATGAACAATTTTTATGTGAAGATAAAGGTACCGTTTTTATGTGAAGATAAATGAACAATTTTATGTGAAGATAAACATACGTTTTTTATGTGAAGATAAATGAACAATTTTATGTGAAGATAAACATACGTTTTTTATGTGAAGATAAATGAACAATTTTTATGTGAAGATAAAGGTATCGTTTTCTATGTGAAGATAAATGAACAATTTTTATGCGAAGATGTTTATTTAAAGTTGCATGAAAACTTTATGCGTAGACGAACGAAAACATTTTATGTGAATATTTATTAACATTTGTATATTATAAAAATGCATGAACACATGTATGTGAAGACGAATGAACAAATGTATGTGAAGATTAATTAACACATTTTTGTGAAGATGAATTAACACATTGTATGCGAAGATGAATGAACACATTTTTGCGAGGATGAATGGACAAATTATATGAAAATGAAAAAAACAACTTTATGTAAAGCGGAGTGAACAATTGTATGTGATAATGAATAAACAAATTTATGTGAGGATAAATGAACAATTGGATGTGATAATGAACAAATAAATGTATGTGAAGATTAATGAACAAATTCCCATGTAAATTTACATTTCCTCGGGATTTTCTTCTATATCCTTAGTCTATCCAAAAAATAAATAAATAAAGGCATCCGTTGTTTGATTTTACAGAGTTTTTCTTCTTGAGTTGATGACATGAACTATGTGTAATTGTGTATGTAATGTTATGCGAGGTAATATTTATATGTCATATGTAATTTCTGGTTTGTGTAAAAGTGCCTACTGCATAATGCATATAGTGGTGTCAAAGCAGGTGTATATGTAATCATGTCTAAGTAAGAGTTTATTTAATAATTGCTCTGTAATCGTGTAAGTACTTATGTTTATAAAATGGTGTGAGAAGTGGTGTATATGAAATTATATATCTAATGATACCCATGTAAAAGTGGATTTAATTGTTTCTATGTAATTGTGATGCAGTTGTCGCTATGTGTTGGTATAGTGATGTTGTATCGATGGGTAAAGTACAGACCTAATTTGGCTTGATGGCTCTGAACAAAATCGTTCATGTTGAAAAATAAGGTGTAGGTACTGTAGTATATGGCCAAAGGAAAGTTGGTGAGCAGAAATACAACATTTGTGATCATCGTTAGCAGGAATAGTTGCTGTCTTAAGGCTGTGAAAGGAAAGTTGGTGGTTAGAAATACAACTTTTGGGATGGGGCGGATGTTGGTGGTTAGAAATACAACATTTTAGATGTGACTTTAGTTGGTGGTTGGAAATACAACATTTTAGAAGGGACGGATGTTGTTGGTCAGAAATACAACATTTGGGATGGGACGGATGTTGGTGGTTAGAAATACAACATTTCTAATAGGAAGATTGTTGGTTGTTAGAAATACAACATTTGAGATGAGACTTTATTTGGTGGCTAGAAATACAACATTTGGGGTTGGACTATAGTTGGTGGCTAGAAATACAACATTTGAGATGAGACTTTAGTTGATGGTTGGAAATATAACATTTCTGGTAGGAAGATTGTTGGTTGTTAGAAATACAACATTTGAGATCGGACTTTAGTTGGTGGTTAAAAATACAACATTTGGGATGGGACTATAGTTGGTGGTTAGAAATACAACATTTGGGATGGGACTATAGTTGATGGTTGGAAATATAACATTTCTGGTAGGAAGATTGTTGGTTGTTAGAAATACAACATTTGAGATGGGACTTTAGTTGGTGGCTAGAAATACAACATTTGGTGTTTGACTATAGTTGGTGGCTAGAAATACAACATTTGAGGTTGGACTATAGATGGTGGTTATAAATACAACATTTGGGATGGGACTATTGTTGGTGGTTAGAAATACAACATTTGGGATGGGACTATAGTTGGTGGTTATAAATACAACATTTGAGATGGGACTTTAGTTGATGGTTGGAAATATAACATTTCTGGTAGGAAGATTGTTGGTTGTTAGAAATACAACATTTGAGATGGGACTTTAGATGGTGGCTAGAAATACAACATTTGGGGTTGGACTATAGTTGGTGGCTAGAAATACAACATTTGAGATGGGACTTTAGTTGATGGTTGGAAATATAACATTTCTGGTAGGAAGATTGTTGGTTGTTAGAAATACAACATTTGAGATGGGACTTTAGTTGGTGGTTAGAAATACAACATTTGGGGTTGGACTATTGTTGGTCATTAGAAATACAACATTAAGGATGGGATAATTGTTAGTAGCTAGAAATAGGCCTATAACATTTTAGATGTGACTTATGCTGGTGGTTAGAAAAACAACATTTGGCAACTTCTGTTCATATACATACATGTGCGTGTAAAATGTGGGCATACCTTTCGAGGCTTTCCGGTGTTTCATCTGCTCTGGCGCCTGATACCTGTGGACTCCGACGATTGCGATGTTGAGGACGAAGAGCAGGATTCCAGGCACGAAGCCGAAGATGCTCATGGAGATGTGTGAGTAGATGTCGCCTCGTGTCAACTCACACATGGTCAGTGCACTGTCGGGAGTATATCGTTAGCGTCATTAGCATGAGAGGGTGCCGGGCTTTGGTTATGAGATTAAGGGTCTTCTAGATTCGTGAGCAGTTTCTCCTTGTTTGGTGGTACAGCGGGGAGGTAGAAATTTATATATATATATATATATATATATACATATATATATATATATATATATGCCCTATATATATATATATGCCCTATATATATATATATATATGCCCTATATATATATATATATATATATATATATATATATATATATATATAAATATATATATATATATATATATATATATATATATATATATATATATATATATATACATATATATATATATATATATATATATATATATATATATATATAGGCCCTATATATAAATATATATATATATATATATATATATATATATATATATATATATATATAAATGCGTCAGCTTAAGTGTCAAGGAATAGGCTGAAGACCTACCCTGTGTTTGAGTCGACAGTGATGGCTGAGCCAATGTCCACTGTATAGCCGTGTGCTATGAAGGTGAAAACAGTTAGAACAGTTGATATGCTGGCTACAAATTTCCAGGATGTGTTGCGTTTGGATCTGTTAAAAAAAATTGGGTTAGGCTTATGTAAGGTATGGTTGGGGTTAAGGTTATATTAGTTAAATATTTGATTAAGATTATATTAGTCAAGAAGGTCGTCGTGGTTGAGTCGGTTAAGCGCTTGGCTGCTAAACCGAAAGTCTCGAGTTCGATCCCTCGGGCAGATGAGGCTCGTTAGCTGGAGACAGCCACTCTTCATGGAGAGTAAACTCCAAAATCAAACAACTGCTTCCTTTTATGGAAGCAAATCCAAAAAGGAAAGCAAGCTGAAAGCAATGGCCTAACCAGTTGACACGTATGCTTAATTGTGTTGGAGAAGATCCCTTCCAATTCAAAATGAAGAACGAATAAACCGGGAGTGATCTCCCCTAAACTTTCTCGAATATTCTAATATAAAATTACGAGGGATGGCAACTCAGGACATAGACAATATTTGTTATCCATTTTTAATTACTGAAACTTTTTATAATAGAATAGTATCTCGTAAAAAAAAAGAATTGCACATCAAGTGAAAAGTTTCCCTTTCAAACCTGACGGTGTATGGGGCAAGTGAAGTAGAGTTACAGCTAGGTTGATGAAATTTCATATATAAGTATTTTATCAAAATCGTAGATCCGTATCAACTTTTGAGCGATTTCCAATAACCGTAAGTGGTACTTTTTCTACTTTGAATTTTTCAAAAGCCTATAACTTGAGTACTATTTCAGATAGATAAATGAAATTTGATATGTAAGTAAAAGATCTAATTCTCTACATTCTTTCAAATTTTGAGTAATTTCCGTTGACCGGAAGTACTTATTTACGCTATTTTCGATTTCTCAAAAAACGCATGTAAATTTATAAAGTACTAATAATATTGTGCACTATTATGCACATCTTTATTTAGCGTTCACTTGGTGTGCATTTCTTTTTTCTACGAGATTATATTCTATTTAAAAAAATTTGAGTAATTAAAATTGATTAAAAATCATGTCAGAAGTCTATATCCCGAGTTGCCATCCCCTGTAGTTTTATATTAGAATATTCGAGAAAGTTTATGGGAGATCACTCCCGGTTTATTTTAAATTACAAAAGATTTTAAAAAATTGTGTATCAATCAATAAATAATTATCAACACTCATGAGCTTTATAATATCCAGTTGCTATGTACGTTAGGTCAGAGGCGTAGCGAGGGGGGGGCGAGGAGCGGGGGTGGGTGACACCATTTAGGGGGGTGACACCAAGGCAAAAAATAGCAAAATACATAGAGAAAAAATTGAGGGGGGTGGGTGCATATCGAAAGTTTGAGGGAGGGGGGGGGGTGCAAATCGAAGGTTTAAGGAGGGGGGGGCAAATCGAAAATGTTTACCCAAGAAGGGTCGCTACGCCTCTGGGGGGGGGGGGGTGACACCATTAAGTGCCGCACCGGGTGACACCCGACCTCGCTACGCCACTGCGTTAGGTCTACATCCTACTTTAATGCTACACCCAAACGTGTAGTTGATTGCACGCGAACCTGGTACCAAAAGTTTACTCGACGTATAGGATGGTCTTACCTGTCTGGATTGATCATGTAGAACAATCGCAGAGACGTGATGCACACAATCAACCAATTGCAGAAGCTCATGCCCGACATGGTTAACAAGCTGTGGAAACTACAGCAAAGACACGATCTAATTAATTAGTTAGTAAAACAAATACTAATTAGACAAAAGTTATAGTGATAATATTATTAATATTTATATTATTAATACTGATATAATAATAATAATAATAGTAATAATAATAATAGTAATAGTAATAATAATAATAATAATAATAATAATAATAATAATAATAATAATAATAATAATAATAATAATAATAATAATAATAATAATAATAATAATAATAATTATAATTATAATTATAATTATACATTTTAAAAATATAAAGATATTTAGAGAGATAATATTTGTCTTCTAAAATTCTAGCCGTTTCGGCTAGGCAATGCTTCAGCCATGTATAGCAAACTCTAAATTTAAAAGTCAAATCAAATTTGGATATCCGTTTATTTAAAAAAATGATATTTGTTTTTTGAAGTCGCTATGAAAAAAATCGACCCTTAAAAATAGCAACACATACACTTGAATCTAAACTTAATTATTAATTTAGACATTTCAAGCCATTGTTCGATAGCACAACACAGAAAGGTTAGATCTTTTAAAATTATAAGCGTCAGAGTAACATGATATTCATTAGAAGAACAGCAAGGCTTAATATTTAATAAAATTTAAAGTAGTAATAGGTGTGCTAAATATGAAATTAGCAAGATTTCTTTCAAATGGAGATTTCGGGTAGGGGGGTGGGGGGGGAAGTAAAAATATGCGATTGTTCTTTTAAGTCCGTATTCTGATGGGAGAGGGGTACGTCGGTGGACGTGATGCGTGAGGGGTGGGGGGGGGGGGTAGCAGAATATCCGGAGAAATGCCTGAAAGAAACCCTAGATTGCGTCAAAACCATTTTCACTTACAAACATACAGGGCGAGAGTGAAGACGAAAGTTCCAGTCGAAGACGCCCTCGACAAAATGGCGTGAGAGCCCCCACGCTAAACAGAAGATGTTGCCGATACAGAGAACGATGAACATCTTGGACAGAACGTTGTTCCTCATGGCTCTTCTCTTGAAGACAAGGATGGTGATGATATTTCCTGGGAAAACGGGCAGGCGTTACAAGTCAGGCTTAAAGCAGTGGCGTAGCCAGGAATTGGTCTTGGGAGGGGTTCAAATATTTTTCCATTTGTATAAAATCATTTATATATAGACAACACCCTCCTGCTACACCACCCATAAACTACCTGGCACACCAAAGAAGTACAGTAGCACCGAGCCACTAACATACACTACCCTCCTGCTACACCACCCTTAAACTACCTGGCACACCAAAGAAATACAGCAGCACCGAACCACTGACATACAGCACCCTCCTGCTACACCACCCTTAAACTACCTGGCACACCAAAGAAGTACAGCAGCACCGAACCACTGACATACAACACCCTCCTGCTACACCACCCTTAAACTACCTGGCACACCAAAGAAATACAGCAGCACCGAGCCACTAACATACACCACCCTCCTGCTACACCACCCTTAAACTACCTGGCACACCAAAGAAGTACAGCAGCACCGAGCCACTGACATACAACACCCTCCTGCTACACCACCCTTAAACTACCTGGCACACCAAAGAAGTACAGCAGCACCGAGCCACTGACATACACAACCCTCCTGCTACACCACCCTTAAACTACCTGGCACACCAAAGAAGTACAGCAGCACCGAGCCACTGGCATACAACACCCTCCTGCTACACCACCCTTAAACTACCTGGCACACCAAAGAAGTACAGCAGCACCGAGCCACTGGCATACAACACCCTCCTGCTACACCACCCTTAAACTACCTGGCACACCAAAGAAGTACAGCAGCACCGAGCCACTGACATACAGCACCCTCCTGGCTTTACTACCACCCTTAAACTTCCTGCACACCAAAGAAGTTTCAGCAGCACCGAGCCACTGACCATACCTACCCTCCCGTCACCAGGGGTGGTTGTCGCCCGTGGGTGGGGTTGCTCACCTCACACCATGTCTACAGTGTGGGGGTTGTTGATTGGCTCAGTGGTTTATAGGCTACTGTGTCGAGGGTTTTGATTGGCTCAGTGGTTTATAGGCTACTGTGTCGAGGTTGTTGATTGGCTCAGTGGTTTATAGGCTACTGTGTCGAGGTTGTTGATTGGCTCAGTGGTTTATAGGCTACTGTGTCGAGGTTGTTGATTGGCTCAGTGGTTTATAGGCTACTGTGTCGAGGTTGTTGATTGGCTCAGTGGTTTATAGGCTACTGTGTCGAGGTTGTTGATTGGCTCAGTGGTTTATAGGCTACTGTGTCGAGGTTGTTGATTGGCTCAGTGGTTTATAGGCTACTGTGTCGAGGTTGTTGATTGGCTCAGTGGTTTATAGGCTACTGTGTCGAGGTTGTTGATTGGCTCAGTGGTTTATACGTGACATCGTCTTTGAGTCGAGGGAACTATGAAAATCAGTTTTTTTCCTGGGAAATAGGTGAACGTTTGGTAGATAATGGAATACACTTGTAAAATAGTGTGATCTAGTAGGCTGGAAGTAATGTGAACTGTAGGGCTGGTAAGTAGGTCACCAACCATTTCTACGGCTAAATCAAACCTGCATGAGCCATAGAACTGGTTGGTAACCTACTTACCAGCCCTATAGGTAGGAAATGATTAATGTAATTAATGTAATTAATGTGTGACAGGACAAAATGTATCCCTAGGTTCGTTAGGATTACATAACAGATTTTCTCCACAAATAAAAACGTAAGATTTGTCGCTGTTCCATGCGTAGAAGGGAAAGAATTACCATTATGTTTAGGAGTCAGGACCAAATATAGGGCAATTGTTTAGTCGAGTTTAGAGTTTTTTTAATGAACTGTATGTCGTAGGAAAAGCATTAAGATTGGGAATCTTTGTTTAGGTGTAGGTTTGCAGATAATTATTACAATTAAGTAAATGATAAATAAAGTTTTAAAAAAAAAGTAGATTCCTATTTAGACCTAGCAATTCATTGGGCAGATAAAGTGAGTTCATATGTTTCTTGAGCTCGGGTTATAAGCGAAAATGTGGTGAGCACTATGCACCGTTCCTTGAACTTTCCCTAACGTGAGTTAGGTACACATCAGAGCAGAACTTTAACCCGGATTCGAACTCGAGACTTTCGAGTTAGCAGTCTAGCGCTTGACCGATACATTTTGAAAAAGATAAATAAAGTATTTCAAAAAATACAATATTGAATTTCCAGTTCACTTTTTTTCATTGTCAAATTATTGCGAAGTACTATAAAAAAGTTTCAGTTAAAATTAGTATCATATTATAACTACCTAGACTGTGTTTGGCTGTTAGATTTAGACCCTTATTCAGTAGATCTAGATCTAGATCTATATCTTGATTCCACTTTTGATTTCCAGCCTGATTTTAAAAAATAATTTTATTTGAAACTTATTCCGATAAGTATAGTTGTCTGGATCGCTTTACTCGACACAAAAGTGAAAGAAACCTTTTCAAACCAGGATATAATTTCAAATAAAAACTAGTAAGATAAACAAATATGACTAGATCTTGTATTCTGAAATTAATAATGAGCTGAATTGAATTTGTTTATTTACTAAGCATAAGTGAGTTCCGTTCAATACAGGACGCGCGCACTAAACGCTTTTGCACATCTAGACGGTGAGTAGATTTCTAAATACAATGGCTTGAATTGTCGTTCTTTAGGTGTTGCTTTAGAATGGGACGGAGTGGTCTAGCGGTAGAGAGCTGGACTGCTAACCCGTAAGTCTCGAGTTCGATTCCGGGTTCAAGTTGGCATACCGTCCCAACTCTGATGGGTACCTAACTCAGGTTAGGGAAAGTAAAGGCGGCTGGGCATAGTGCTGACCGCACTATCTCTTCATATGCCGAGGTCACAGAAACAAGTGAACTCTACTTCACTTGCCCCAAAGACCGTCAGGTTTGAAAGGAAAACTTAGACTGGAACAATGGAAGTGTTATTGTGTACACGGATTGTGTGAGCGAAACCGAAGTGCATTCGAATGCTCACGAGAAGGCGCGAGTTCGGACCTCAATCTGTAGGAAGTCGCTGAATCTACCCAGTCCAGATGTTTATCTGACTCATGCTTGGAAAAGCCCAGATCTTTACGTGGTACAATGTGCAATTTATATATATATATATATATATATATATATATACATATACAGAATAGTGCTTTATATTAGGAAAAAAATTCTAAATAAAAAAAATGAAAAAAAAATTAAAACCCTTAAAATAAGCATACAATCTACTTTGACTTTTATGACAAAAACAATGTGTCTTCTTCTTCGTTCTTAATTGAGAATATGGTGGAGGATTCAGACAACAAGTCCAACTTTGTGAACAAACCGGACTGTGGTCTCCAGTTTGGCAGGTGCCCCATATAATTTTTCCCTGAGTGGGGTGAGCAGGGGCCAGTGTCTGACTCGTGCCTGGCTGTACAAAGAACATTCCTGAAGGACGTGCTCCGTATTTTCCGGGGCCTTGCCACAAGGGCACATTTCGCCACACCCAACCTTTAGTTTTTTATGCATGTGTTGATTTAGTCTGTTATGGCCTGTTCTAAGTCGAAAGATTATGCATTGTTGTTTTCGTGTCAAATTATAATAGCCATCATCTTTATTGTAGTGAGGGTGTGTGTCAGACCACATTTGCGTTTGTTTGTTTTTTATTATCTATATATATAATTCTCTTCTGGGAGCCGTTATAAAACAAGCTGCAAGCGCGCCTTACAGTCCCTCTCTTCCTCTCTATCGCTACCTCCCCCCCCACCCCTACATGGTCTGGTGAGCTGTAGTTCACTCTAAATGTTTACATTTTACAATCATAGAGCCGGGTTTGGTGACGGCTATTAGGGGCAGATAATTTAGTTTGAAACGATTTTAAAGTTAGAGGAGGTAACTAAGAGGAGGCTGCTTTCACAGGGGGGGGGGGGGAGGAGGAGGGGGTTTAGTGTTTTAAAGCACATATTTTCAGTGGCACAAATTATGAATTACTGAAAAGTAGAAAAAACAACTAAATAGCGGCGTATGATACACCGCGGGTCGGCTCGTTCTTTTTATTTCTTTTGGGTGTAGCGAGATTTCCGGTTGTGGTTTCTTTCCCCCAATTTTTGCCAGCTGGTCTGCAATCTCGTTACCCTGGATCTGGCAGTGGCCCGGGATCCACTGCAGCACAATTCTGCTGCAGGTATTTTTTAGCCTTTCTAGTGCTGTCCAATGTGTCTGATCGTATAAAATTAACCAGTTAATCAAACTAATTAATTAGACAACGAAAGTAAAAGAAAACAGTAGGAAAATTAGGAAACATGCATACAATCTTTTAAAAATGTCTGAACATATGAAGTCTGTTAAATACATATTTAGTAAATGAAAGAAATTATCTAAAAGGATACTGCATGAATGAAATTAAAATACATAAAAAGACAAAACAAAGAAAAAAAAAACAACAACAAAAATCATTGTAGTCACAACACTATTGAATGTATAAAGTTTTTTATACTCAATAAATTTCATTGTATCACAATTGTTACACGTCTGTCGAAGATTCAAGTTTATCAAGGGAATCCGGAGAGCCTACTGAGGGTGTGAAGATACCCTCCTCTCGGAAGTAGTTGATGAGAGAGTCGTCTCTCAAGTTACAATCTGGGAGAGAGAGGGAGAGATTTAAAAAACAAATTACTATGGCATAAGTTATAGAAAGGAAAGAGTGAAATATTGGGCCATCATAACAAAATAAAATTGTGGAAAAAAAAAGTATTATCTTTACAATGTGGGATATAAATATTGAAATATTGGACCATCATAACATAATAAAATTGTGGGGAAAAAAGTATTAACTTTTACTATCTGAGAAGGGAGAATAGAAATATTTGACCATCACAATAAAATCAAATTTCTGAAAAAAAAAAGAAAAAACAAACCACTCGATTTATTTTTACAATCTAAGAGAAAGAGAGAGAGAGAATGAGAGAGAGAGAGAGAGAGAGAGAGAGAGAGAGAGAGAGAGAGAGGGGGGGGTAAAATATTAAATAATCTTAACAGAATACAAGTTTATGAAAACAACATTTTTTTTTTACAAACTATGTGAAAGTAAGTCGTAAAATATTAGACCATCACAACAAAATAAAAGTTAAAAAAAACCATTAAACTATTTCTGCAAACAGGGAGAGAGTGAAAGTGAAATATTTGCCCATTAAGAAGAAAACAAAATTGCTAAAAATAAAATGTAGAAAAGATATTCGCTTTTGTTTGAAAATAAAAATCAGAATAACAATTTAAAAATATTATCGCTATTGATCTTAAGATGTCTAGAAATAAACCATTTTTTTTTAATTTTTCGAATTCTGCATTTGTATTGTTTTTCAAACCAGAACCTCAAATAAGTGCCATTGCTATTCCCTAAATTGATAAGTGAATTATATAATATTATATAATATATATATATAATTATATAATTCTGTGTGTATAACCAGACTTACACTTTTCACAATGAAATTTTTATCAATATAAATTTCATAATTGATTATTTTTCCGACCAATTTATCGGAATATATGTATATTTATAAGCAGGCCTGCTATAAAATACAGAGTATCATTTTAAATAAAAGTAATTGTTTAAAAAATAATTATTAAAAAAATTCCAAACCATTTCGAAACCCAAAATAAAATCAACGCTAAAAAAGAAACCCTAAATAATACACACAAAAGAATTCTTTCTACAGACACAAACTAAGTCAACGTTTTATTTGTTAAAATTTTTACGCTAAGAGTATTTAAAAATATAAGTGTGCACATATTATATAAATCAGTAGGGTAGGAGGGGCAGTTCACTAATTTATGTTATATTAAATGGATGTTTTACAGAGGCGTAGCGACCCTTCCCGGCGCCCGGGGACAACCTCTCGATTTGCACCCGCCCCCCTTAAACTTTCGATTTCCACCCTCCTTCAACCTTTCAATTTGTTTTTCCAACCCATTTTGGCGATCCTAAGGTCGGCGCCCGGGGACATATGTCTCCCCGCCTCCCCCCTCGCTACGCCTCTGATGTTTTATGACAATATTAAAAAACACAGACTTGGATTTTCTACGTTTGTACTTTTCAAAATATTTTCATTGTATTACACATGTTGTCGAACTTGAATGATACAGTTAATTTACGCATTTAAAACATATTACAAAAACTGTAAAACTGTATTAAATAAGAGTATTGCATTATTTTTTATTTGAAAAATGTGTTTTTGTCTGGTCAGTGTTGATGAAAAAAAAATGTGTAACATTGTGATATTAATATCTTGGGTTATGTTATATAAAAAATTATATTTAACATAACAATCGATACAGACTACGTGTGTAACATTTCTGTTCTATAGAATAGGTGAACAGAGGCGTCGCGAGGCGGGGGCAGGGGTGCGGACCACACCAGGTGACACCCGACCTGGTGACGCCACTGTATGTGAACAAACCTAGTTGAATTCAATGTTGACTCTGTAAAATCGTTAGCCCATCCGCAACGAAACTAACGTTCAGTGTTTTACAAAACATCTTTAATTACATCAACTTACCGGTTACAAATCCAGAATCTATAAGCGAAGAATAATTTAATTTTAATTTTTATCAAACGAAGAGAAGCTTCTTGAAAAAAAAAGTAATTTAAAAAAAAATGTAAAATTACCAAGCACATAAAATTAACAATGTTAAAAATTTCTTATAATGTATATACAAAATATTTACTTCAATAATTTTCCGCCCTCCGGAAATTGATTTCCGCACCCCGGAAACTGAAGTAAGCGATCCGAAAATTGAGGTCTCGAATCCCCCCCCCCACCGGAAATAAAAATGTCTGAAAGAAACACTGAGCTAAGTAAATGATATGTTGCAAATTTCTGTAAGTTTTTTTTTTCCTGAACGTGTCAAGTGAAATATATTGCACTAGGGCTGGGTGTTCTAATAGATAAACAAGGCTATACATTGTAGGTGTGGATGCCGTTTACTAAATTTTGTTCAATGAATTTAGTCACGAGGTTACATAGTATCGATTTCCAAAACTAAATTACGTTTTTGCGTCGCTTACGTTACTTGTTCATAGATATTTTTGTATCAGTGTTTTTACCACTATGAACCTCATTAACAGTTACATGCGGAAATCAATTTCCGGAGGGCGGAAAATTATTGAAGTAAATATTTTGTATATACATTATAAGAAACTCTTGGTTTAATTAACTAGACGTACCCAAACGTTGTGACGTACTTGTTATAGTTTCCGACCTCTTAAAAAGAAGCGCCCTGAGCGGTGGGAAACTCTTCGCCAGGCTCTTCTTCAGCTCCCGCCGGAATAAACTTCCGAAGCAGCAGAAGGTCAGGAAGTTGGCCGCATGGCCAGTATATAACAGCATGGCCGAGTACGCCATACCTGGGGAAGCGTTGGTGGCCCTGGTTAAGTTGTATGCAATGTTGTTTTTTTTGTGTTGGTCAGTGGGGTAGGCCATGGGGGAGTGGTGTACAGGGGTGAAGGGGTGGATCTTAACCCACCCCTTTCTAAATAAAAGTTCTTAAAAGTTCTACAACTATTGGCGACGCTGCGTTGCTGTTGAATTATGTATACTATTTCAATAATTAATTATTTTTTAAAATTAATTTACAATTTTACTATATTATAGTTAACGAGCTGACCCGCGACGTAGCATACGCCGCTATTTAGTTTAATTCCTTATTTTTTTCAGTAATTCATAATTTGTGAATTCGACACTACCAATGATGCGACGGAAAATATGTTGCTTTAATAAAACACTATCAGTAGCTAGTGAAGGACGATTATCCCCACCCTCACTTTCCACATTATCTCCCCTTACTTTCAAATCATTTAAAAATTAAATTATCTGCCCCTAATAGCCGTCACTACGATTGTAAACAGCTCACCAGGCTGGTGGGGATGGGGCTGGTGGTGATATAATCTGTTGAGCTTACGTCTTGGTGTCTTGCATGGGCCCAATGAAGAGAATTATATAAATAGATTCTACTTTTCAGTAATTCATATTTTAAAAAAATTCAACACTACCAATGCTTCGACTGACAATATTTTGCTTTAAAACACTATCAGTAACTCGTTAAGGACGATTATCCTCCCCCCCCCCCCCCCTTCGTGAAAACTGACGTCCGTGACGACAGTTTACAGACAACGATGAAAAGACCAAGCATAACTTATAATTACCTCCCCTTAGCTTCAAATTGTTTAAAAACTGATTTATCAGCCCCTAATAGCCGTCACTTCTATTGAAAACATTCGGGGTGAACCACAGCTCACCTGACAGGTGGGGATGGGGGGGGGGTGGCTAAGCTGCGTGGTGTTTTCTATGGTCTCCATGAAGAGAATTATATATATAGAAGATATTGAATGAATATATATATATATATATATATATATATATATATATATATATATATATATATATATATATATATATATATATATATATATATATATATATATATATATATATATATATATATATATATATATCATGTAGATGATACTCCAGCCTTTAACGATAACAACGGGTAGGATTACCTAGCTTAGCTTTCTGGACTTCAAGCGGATCCGTCAAATCGAAGAGGACGGACACGGAGGTGTATAAGACTGCGAGCGGTATATTGGTGATAAAGAACATGCAGGTGGTGACCAGTATCAAGATATACAGTTGCTGTTTGACCACTGGAAGATAGGAGTAGGTAGGTCAAGTCAACATTGGGGAGATAGAGTTGGTGTAGAGAGAGGTAGACGAGAAGGTACATCTTTATTAGATTGGTTGTAAGTGATAAAACAGTAGACAGAGCAACATCGATCACTCTTGTTTAACGCCCGCTGTACCTTTCCTCTTTCTTCTTCTTCGTTCTTCATTTTTATTGTTGGAAGGGATCGAACTCGAGGCTTTTTGGTTTTACCGACTCGACCACGCCGACCCCTTTCCATCACAATTAAAGATACGTGTCAACTGGTTATGCGCCATTGAGGCCATTGACTCCGATTTCAGCCTGCTTTTCTTTTTGGATTTGCTTCCATAGCCTTTGTTCAACCAAGAACATGCTACAAGGCAGCAGTTGTTTGATTTTGGAGTTGTCTCTCCTAGAAGAGTGGCTGTTCCCAGCTAACGAGCCTCATCTGCCCGAGGGTTCGAACTCGAGACTTTTCGGTTTAGCAACCATGAGCTTTACCGACTCGACCACGCAGACCCACACTGTACCTTGCGTGTTCGACACATTGTTTGTGGTGCAATGCCACCTCTAGTTAACACACACACAGACACACACACACACACATGCACACATACATACACACATACAAACACACGTCAACAGCCATCGTGGTAGACACTTTTCTGTGGTGCCGTACCAAATCTAGTTAACACACACAAAACACAAAGCACACACACACACACACACAACACAGACACACAGGCACACACACACAAACACACGTCAACAACCATCGTGGTAGACACTTTTCTGTGGTGCCGTACCAAATCTAGTTAACACACACAAAACACAAAGCACACACACACACACACACAACACAGACACACAGACACACACACAAACACACGTCAACAACCATCGTGGTACACACTTTTCTGTGGTGCCGTTCCAACTCTAGTTAACACACAAAACACAACGCACACACACACACAAAACACAACGCACACACTCACAGACACACACACAAACACACGCCAACAACCATCGTGGTACACACTTTTCTGTGGTGCCGTTCCAACTCTAGTTAACACGCAAAACACAACGCACACACACACACACACAAAACACAGACACACAGACACACACACAAACACACGTCAACAACCATCGTGGTACACACTTTTTCTGTGGTGCCGTTCCAACTCTAGTTAACACACAAAACAAAACGCACACACAGACACACACAAAACACATCGCACACACACACAGACACACACGCAAACACACACGCGTCAACAACCATCGCTCACGTCTGTTTAACTTCCGCTGTACCATCGAGGTCGGGACCTTCCTGTGGTGCAGTATCGAGATGATGACATTCAGGACTGCGATCAAGACGGCGGGGATGAAAGCGAAGACGGACATGGAGAAGAAGGCGAACACATTGCCATTGGTGATTTCGCATTCCTTCAGGGCGCTGTGTAGGGTGGGTGGGGGTGGGTGGAGGACATGGGGTACAATGGGGTAAAATATTTTACATCAGTAGAGAAACCGGAAGTGAAAGAGAGAGAGAGAAATGTATGAATATTGGACACATGGGAATTACTTGGATGCAAATCTAGGATTCGAACCTTTTCCTTACGCTATGAATACAAATATAGGGTTCGATCTTTTCCCTTACCCAGTATATACAAACTTAGGGTTCGAACCTTTACCGTTGCCCAGTAAATACAAAGTTGGGATTCGAACCTTTGCCATAAACAGTAAATACAAATTTAGGGGTTCAAACCTTTGCCATACCCAGTAAATACAAATCTAGGATTCGAACCTTTGCCTTACCCAGTTTCTTCGTCAGAGAATATCCATGTACCAAGTGTAGTGAACATTCCCTGAGCGATAGCAATAGATGAGAAAATTAAGAAACTCCACGCGTAAAAATATGATGGACCTTTACTGGATCTGCGGTATTCATTATATATATATATATATAAATATATATATATAAATATATATATATATATATATATATATATATATATATATATATATATATATATATATATATATATATATATATATATATATATCAGTTCTTATGGATGAATGTAGCAACAAGTGAAATGACTATAACATAGTTTTTAAAGAATTACTTTAAATAAAATTTAAAAAAAAACTAATACTATTTTTAAGGTTGGCTTAGTGAAATAAAACCGTAAATATGAAGATCTTACTTTACCAAAACACCGTATGAAATGCCCAAACCTTTCTGGCTTAGCGATGTGTATGGCCCGCACTGCTGTGATCACGACCAGCAGCCAATTGGAGAAGGATATGGATACAAGGGTCATGTAGCTGTGCAAGCTGGAAGAAGTGGATACACAAGTTGTGGATACTCAATGTGGGTGTGAGCAAGTTGTGTATACATAAGATGGGTGTGAGCAAGTTGTGGATGCACATGTTGTGGATACACAAGTTGGGTGTGAGCAAGTTGTGGATACATAAGTTGGGTGTGAGCAAGTTGTGGATACATACGTTTTGGATACACAAGTTGTGGATACATAAGTTGGGTGTGAGCAAGTTGTGGATACATAAGTTGTGAATACACAAGTTGTGGATACACAAGTTGGGTGTGAGCAAGTTGTGGATACATAAGTTGGGTGTGAGCAAGTTGTGGATACATAAGTTTTGGATACACAAGTTGTGGATACATAAGATGGGTGTGAGCAAGTTGTGGATACACATGTTGTGGATACATAAGATGGGTGTGAGCAAGTTGTGGATACACAAGTTGGGTGTGAGCAAGTTGTGGATACATAAGTTTTGGATACACAAGTTGTGGATACATAAGTTGGGTGTGAGCAAGTTGTGGATACATAACTTTTGGATACACAAGTTGTGGATACACAAGTTGGCTGTGAGCAAGCTGTGGATACATACGTTTTGGATACACAAGTTGTGGATACATAAGATGGGTGTGAGCAAGTTGTGGATACACAAGTTTTGGATACACAAGTAGTGGATACATAAGTTGGGCGTGAGCAAGTTGATGCCTACGTTTTGGATGCGGTTGGATTATAAATGATAGATATATAGCATAGTGTATGCACTAACACATAGGAAATACGACAACGGAGATGGCAAAGCTGTAAAGAGATAAGACATTCAATGCGTAAATTATAGAAGTTGAGCTGGAGACAAGACAAACTAGACAAAAGACAGTCTAGACAGAGTCTATACAGAGTAAACACGAGCAAGAGAAAATACGAGACAGGCTAGACATAAGACAGGTTAGACATAAGACAGGCTAGACATAAGACAGGTTAGACATAAGACTAGCTAAAGATAAGACAGGCTAAAGATAAGACAGGATAGACATAAGACAGGCTAGACATAAGACAGACTAGACAATGGGATAGGCTAGGTGCATGACAGGTTAGACATAAGACAAGTTAGACATAAGACAGGTTAGACATAATATGCCAGGCTAGGTACAAGACATGCTAGAAATAAGACAGTCTTGACATACGACAGGCTAGGTAGAAGGTAGGTTCGACACAAAACACGAATCACAAGGTTTGTTTTTTTTATACCCACGACCTTTTACATCAGACCCCCCTCCCCCAACCCCCAGCCCCGCCTTCCCCACCCAATTACGCATAAACACGACTCACTAACAGACTTTGGTGGAGTAGAGACGGATATTGTAGTCGATCAGGCCCTCCACAAAGTGCCGCGTCAGCCCCACGAGAAGGCAGAAGATGTTCACAACGCACAGCACGACGAAAAGCTTTGAGACGAAGTTGTCTTTCATCGAGCGCTTGCGGAAGACCATGATGGTCAAAAGGTTGCCTGAAAATATAAACAAAACATATGATTGTTGTGTCATGTTTTTTTTTTAATTTATTCCTTGAGGTAATCCGTATTGAAAGTCTGGGTACGTTGCCTGAAAATATAAAACAACATACATGATTGTTTTGTCATGTTTTTTTTTAAATTTTATTCCTTGAGGTCATCCGTAGTGGAAGTCTGGGTAGAATTTTGAAATCCGTTTTAGTTTTAAAATGTGGGTCAATTTTCAATGACAATGCAATTATGTGTAATTTTTTTAAATATTTAAGATAATTCATTAAAATTGTAATATAATATTGATATATACATATTACATTTCTTTTAAATCTATTTTTAAATTTGATCTTTGATCAGTTTTTTTAAAGCATCCTGTGCCCTCGATACACATATTTAATCGGTTTCATTTTAATCGAAGGCTTTTTTTTTAAATTACGTGCACTAGGCAAGTTTGTGGCTCCTAAAATCTTAGAATATTAATTTAATTCATTTCTCCGTTTTTCGATTGAGCTGAGATTTGGCACGAAGCAAAATTTTGGAAAGCAATGCAATAATATATAATTTTTATTAATTTAATTAAAGGCTTTTTTTTAAAAATTTGGTAGTCTTCGTATCTTATGTCCTGTCTGTTTTCTGTCTAGCTTGTCTTACGTCTAGCTTATCTTATGTCCTGCCTGTTTTATGTCTAGCTTGTCTTATGTCTAGCTTATCTTATGTCCTGCCTTTCTTATGTTTAGCTTGTCAAATGCCAAGTCTGTCGAATGTCAAGCCTGTCGAATGTCAAGCCTGTCGAATGTCAAGCCTGTTTTATACCTAGCCTATTTTATTTAAAGTCTGTCTAGATATATAACATTTGCCCATGAATTACTTATTGTGTATAATTCAGTAATGCAGTTAACAATGAACTTTTAATTTATTTTTATTTTTCTACCCCGTTTGGGGTCCCCATACGGTGGAGCCTGGGGCGGTCGCCCCACCCGCCGCGGCACCGACCTGGAATTCCCAAAATGTACAGGATCACGGGCACGAAGATGAAGACGACTTTGCGGTGTATGTGGTAGTCATGAATCTCCTCGGTATCGGGGCTGGTGTGGTTGTGTTGGTCGAAGGCTACGTCCATGATGTTCTAGCCTGCTAGCCTGGTGTGGATCTCGCTTTCCTGTGGCATTGGCGGTTCTCGTGTTGAGCTGGGGGGGGGGGGGATGGAGGGGTTGTAAGAATGAAAATGTTTGTGATTTAGCCTATAGCCAGCCAGATGACTTTTTTTTTTTTTTTTTTTTTTTTTTTTTTTTTTTTTTTTGTAAAAGCACTGACTAGAAGCTCTTCAGAGCAAGTGTTTACAAAATGTGTTCAGAACCTTCAGGTCAAGCACTACCGCAAATTAGCACTTACGTGCATGGTTTATTTTGAACGCGGGTGTGCCTTAAGGTACGTAGGTTTACATGCGCCAGACTGTATACTGCCTACTAGAAATTAAGATGAAGGTGCGCTACGCCTGGACTGAAACCTGATCCTAACATTAACTTTAACCTAAAAGTAAAGCCTGGGCATAGTGCTGACCACACAACCCCTTCAAATACCAAGGTCACAGAAACAGGTGAGCTCTACTTCACTGTCCCCGTGGGAGTTCGTGTTCGAACTTTAATTCAAAGCATTTTGTAGTACGAAGTTAGATTCAGGGGCGTAGCGAGGGAAGGGTGTGCGGACCGCACCGGGTGTACAATTTAGGGGGGTGACACCACGGCAAAAAAAAATGGCATAATATATAGGGAAAAATGATAATTCCACTTATCATTAAATGATTAATTCGAGTGTTACATAGTCTTTTAAGAGGTGCAAATCGAAAGCTTGAGGGGGGTGCAAATCGAAATTCACGCACAAAATTAGGCATCTTGATTCTTTTCTTGTAACATGATCTTCAATTTCTATAAAATAACTGAAAATTGAAAGTAAGTCCTTTAGTAATTTAGCTACTTACCACTCCTCTTAAAATATAGCAGATAGATCTAGATCTAGATCTACTTTCTTATAATCTCATAATACTTTCTTCGCATTTACAAGCAATGCTTTATATATATGCGTTAAAATATCATATATGGTTATTAATAAACAAAAACTGATCTATAGGTAATTATCTTCTGTATTCAAACCTCTTTTTCCAGGTTAAATGACGTTTGGAAAGAGAAATTGCCTAAATTATCTGCGTTAAGTTGGTTCGACAGAGGGAAAAATAAACATTGTGATTACTTGATGTTCATTGGCGGTGTTGTGTAGTGCGCACTAAACCCGATCTTTGGCGTGGTGTAATATAGTGTACGAGCCGACCCGCGGCGTATCATACGCCGCTATTTAGTTTTATTTTCTACTTTTCAGTAATTAATAATTTGTGAATTCGACAGTACCATTGCTGCCACTGAAAATATTTTCTTTAAAACACTATCAGTAGCTCGTTAAGGACGATAACCCCAGCCTCCTTTCCCCTCCCCCCCCCCCCCCGTAAAAGCAAACTCCTCTTAGCTACCTATCCTATGTTTAAAATTGTTTCAAACTAAATTATCTGCCCCTAATAGCCGTCACTAAACCCGGCTCTACGATTGTAAACATTTAGCGTGGACCACATCTCACCAGACCATGTAGGGGTGGGGGTGGTAGGGAGAGCGCGCTTACAGCTTTGTGTTTTTTATGATCTTTAAGAAGAGAATTATATATATAGAAATATAGATACAAGATGAATTTTAGAGTTAGGTTAGGTTTGCCTGTCGTCCCTACTGTGACATAGGCCGCTGACAAGAGCTTTCCAGACGTCTCTGTCCTAGGCTAGTCTCTCCAACTGTCCGCAGGTGTATCCAATCTTCTTGGTGTCTTAAATCCTCCATCGGGAGATCCATTCTTCCCCTGGTCCGAGCTGTCTTTGTTTTTCTTTGTCTGTAGCGAGTAATTAGTTTTACGATATAATGTTGCTGACCTTATGCTCAACCCCCAACCTGGAGGACCGGGGTGCTAGCTTTCGTCTGACCAATACCCGTGCAGCTTGGTTGAACCTGCCAGGAGTTAACACTCCCGCTGGTATAGCTATGGGGGTCGTCAGGGTACGCAAGCTGCCAAGCCACGACAAGGCCCAGATGACAGGAATTTTAGCGTACTTTAATGCAATGAATACAATCATTGTTGACATGGTACAGTGTGTTCAATACAATCATCTTTGGCGTTGTGTATTGTGTTTAATACAATCATTGTCGGCGTTGTGTAGTGTGCTCAATACAATCATCTTTGGCGTTGTGTAGTGTGTTTAATACAACAATCTTTGGCGTTGTGTTGTATGCTTAATACAATCATCTTTGGCGATGTGTCGTGTGCCCAATACAATTACCTTTGGCATTATGTTTTGTGATTAATGCAGTCATCTTTGGCGATGCGTGTTTTGAGACCAATACGGTCATCTTCAGTGTTGTGTAGACATAGACCTACGTGACCAGAGACCCTCGTGACCAAAGACCAAAGTTTCTACAGACCTACGTGACCAAAGACTTTTGTCTACAGACCTACATGACCTGAGACCTACGTGACCAGGTACCTACGTGAACAGATACTCATGTGAAAAGTTACGTCAAACACGACACGTCGACACAGAGCAATTGTTTTCTTAACTCGCAGAGTTCCACACACTTGCCATAACTGTGATATTAATCCCGTGTCTTCAATCATCAGACTCAAGGATTAACCATCCTCTTTATACATCTAGCGGAAGAGTTGATAGTTAGATGGTCTTCTGTCTTCAATCATCAGACTCAAGGATTAACCATCCTCTTTATACAAATAAAAGGAAGAGTTGATAGTTAGATGGTCTTCTGTCTTCAATCAACATACTGAAGGATTAATTATCCTCTTTATTCATCTAGCGGAAGAGTTTTTAGTTAGGTAGTCTTGTGTTTTCAAATGTCAGACTCAAGGATTAACCATCTTTTTTATACATCTAGCGGAAGAGTTGATAGTTAGATGGTCTTCTGTCTGTAATCGTCAGACTCAAGGATTAACCATCCTCTTTATACATCTAGCGGAAGAGTTGATAGTTAGATGGTCTTCTGTCTTCAATCGTCAGACTCAAGGATTAACCATCATCTTTATACATCTAGCGGAAGAGTTGATAGTTAGATGGTCTTCTGTCTTTAATCGTCAGACTCAAGGATTAACCATCATCTTTATACAAATAAAAGGAAGAGTTGATAGTTAGATGGTCTTCTGTCTTTAATCGTCAGACTCAAGGATTAACCATCCTCCTTACCCATCAAGGGAAGAGTTGATAGTTAGATGGTCTTCTGTCTTCACTCGTCAGACTCAATGATTAACCATCCTCCTTACACATCAAGGGAAGAGTTGATAGTTAGATGGTCTTCTGTCTTCACTCGTCAAACTCAAGGATTAACCAACCTCTTTATACATCAAAGGAAGAGTTGATAGTTAGATGGTCTTCTGTCTTTAATCGTCAGGCTGAAGGATTAACCATCCTCTTTATACATCTAGCGGAAGAGTTGATAGTTAGATGGTCTTCTGTCTGTAATCGTCAGGCTGAAGGATTAACCATCCTCTTTATACATCTAGCGGAAGAGTTGATAGTTAGATGGTCTTCTGTCTTTAATCGTCAGACTCAAGGATTAACCATCCTCTTTATACATCAAAGGAAGGGTTGATAGTTAGATGGTCTTCTGTCTGTAATCGTCAGACTCAAGGATTAACCATCCTCTTTATACATCTAGCGGAAGAGTTGATAGTTAGATGGTCTTCTGTCTTTAATCGTCAGACTCAAGGATTAACCATCCTCTTTATACATCTAGCGAAAGAGTTGATAGTTAGATGGTCTTCTGTCTTTAATCGTCAGACTCAAGGATTAACCATCCTCTTTATACATCAAAGGAAGGGTTGATAGTTAGATGGTCTTCTGTCTTCAATCACCTGACTCAAGGATTAACCATCCTCTTTGTACATCAAAGGAAGGGTTGATAGTCCCAGCATCATTGACTGTTTATCCATTATATTAGCGAAAATGTTCCGGTATATTTTAAAGATCTTAGTATCACATCCCGTACTAGAGTGGTAGGGCTATTCTGAGTTCAC
Organism: Physella acuta; assembly: GCF_028476545.2. Lineage (NCBI taxonomy): Eukaryota > Metazoa > Mollusca > Gastropoda > Physidae > Physella > Physella acuta. The sequence continues at coordinate 141,321 of NW_026732184.1, read as the reverse complement.
CCAGCTCAAATAAGTACATTGCTCACGATAAGTAACGTAACAGGCAGCTGGACATTTCATTAACCATATTATCCCTACCTGCGACTGATAGTCGAGTAGTAGTGCGGTAAACTGCTAACCCAAAGGTCTTGAGTTCGGATCTCTGGTCTGGGCTCGTAACTGCCGGTCGTACCTGAGTCCACCCAGCTCTGATGGGTACCTAACTTACGTTGGGGACAGTTTAGACGATTGTTAAGATGCTGACCACACCATCTTTTCATATGCCGAGATCAAGAACAAAATGAACTCTTCTTCATCTACCGATCTTTAGGTAAAAAAATTGCAACTTTACTAGTTAAATATCCCTAAATATACCGAGGTGTCCGAAAAATTCATTTTTCTTTCATACTTTCGAAATTAAACACCACATCTTTATTAAATTGCATCTACTGAATTATAAACTCGTCTTATCATATACACCAAACTCAAAAGAAAACAATCTACTCCCAAAAGTGTGGATCATTCATTTACTACAGATATATCAAACGTCAAGCAAAAGAAATAAAAATAAAATAAACAACAACAACGCATTAAACCGGTGACGATTCGTCAATGCTAGAGATAGTGCTGAGCCTTCTGTGGTCAGGCTTGCCGTGGGTGAAGGTCCGTTCTGAAGAGTACCTTCTATCGTGGAGGGGATTGTCGAAGATGTTCATGAAGGATATCCTCGGGACGGAGGCCGTCACGTTCTCAGCACCTGGGAGGGTAGTAGGGGGTGCTTGAGGAGGTGTTGGGGGTGGGTGTGAAAGGGGAGGGTTGGTAGTGAGGAGTGGAGGGTTGGAGTGGTTGTTGTAAGAGGGAGGTGTGAGGGGATGTAGTGAGGGGGGTGTAGTGAGGGGGTGGTAGTGAGGGGGTGGTAGTGAGGGGGTGGTAGTTAGTGGGTGATAGTAAGGGGGTGGTAGTGAGGGGGTGGTAGTGAGGGGATGGTAGTGAGTGGGTGGTAGTGAGGGGGTGGTAGTGAGGGGGTGGTAGTGAGGTGGTGGTAGTGAGTGGGGTGGTAGATAGGGGGTGGTAGTCAGGGGGTGGTAGTCAGGGGGTGGTAGTGAGGTGGTGGTAGTGAGTGGAGTGGTAGATAGGGGGTGGTAGTCAGGGGGTGGTAGTCAGGGGGTGGTAGTGAGGGGGTGGTAGTGAGGGGGTGGTAGTGAGGGGATGGTAGTGAGTGGGTGGTAGTGAGGGGGTGGTAGCGAGGTGGTGGTAGTGAGTGGGGTGGTAGATAGGGGGTGGTAGTCAGGGGGTGGTAGTGAGGGGGTGGTAGTGAGGGGATGTAATGAGGGGGATGTAGTGAGGGGTGGCAGATAGGGGAGAGTTTAGTGAGGGGGTGGTAGTGAGGGGGTGGTAGATAGGGGGTGGTAGTGAGGGGATGGTAGTGCGTGGTGGTAGTGAGGGGGTGGTAGTGAGGGGGTGGTAGTGAGGTGGTGGTAGTGAGGGGGTGGTAGATAGGGGGTGGTAGTGAGGGGGTGGTAGTCAGGGGGGGTAGTGAGGGTTGGAGGATGTAGTGAGGTGGTGGTAGTGAGGGGGAGAATGTAGTTAGGGGGGGATGTGGTAAATGGATGGTGGTGAGGCAGGGAGGGTTGTAATGAGGGGATGGTAGTTAGGGGGTAGTACTGAGGATGTGCAGTTGGAGCGGTATAGTTGTAAGAGCAAAGTAGTAAGCAAGAAGTGTAGTAGAAGATGTAGCTACGAATACAACTAGAGCTAAAGGCAACAGTGGACTGGCTGTCTAAGCGTCCCTGGACATAAATTAAAGTCCCCCCCCCCTCGTCACTTAATTTTCCTTAGCGCATTTTTATTTAATCCCAACGTAACTGGTCACTTTACAATACATAAATAACAAATCGTATTGGTTAATTAAATAAGCTCATTCTAAAATATAATCAAAGCACGTTTGATTCCATTACAGCACTAACGCGCAGGGGCGGAACTACAGTGCCGCCAGACCCCGCAATGCGGTGGGGCCCAGACCGAATGGGGGCCCAAAAATCCCGGCTAAATTATTTTTAAAAAAAAATTTAAAATAAAAAATTTAAAAAAAAAAAAAAAAAATAGGTGGAGGTCGAGTTATCTTTTATCTACAGTTACAAAAAAACACGATAGTCGGCAAACGTCTTTGAAAAAAAATGTACAGACTATAGCTCGAGAGACCGCCAGACATATAGACAACTTCAAAGACGCAGGGGCGAAACTACAGTGCCGCCAGACACCGCAATGCGGGGGAGGGGGGCAGACCGATTGGGGGCCCAAAAATCCTGGCTAAATTATTTTTAAAAAAATGTAAAAAAAGAATTAAAACAAAAAAAAAATTAAATTTTTTTTTTTTAAAATTAGGTGGAGGTCGAGTTATCTTTCTTCTACAGTTACAAAAAAACACGATAGTCGGCAAATGTCTTTGAAAAACATGTACAGAATATAGCTCGAGAGACCGCCAGACATATAGACAACTTCAAAGACGCAGGGGCGGAACAACAGTGCCGCCAGACACCGCAATGCGGGGGGGGGGGGGGGCAGACCGATTGGGGGCCCAAAAATCCTGGCTAAATTATTTTTTAAAAAAATGTAAAAAAAAAAAAATTTAAATTAATTTTTTTTTTTTAAATTAGGTGGAGGTTGAGTTATCTTTCTTCTACAGTTACAAAAAAACACGATAGTCGGCAAACGTCTTTGAGAAAAATGCACAGACTATAGCTCGAGAGACCGCCAGACATATAGACAACTTCAAAGACGTAGCCTACCTTTTTACTTTTAGTGGCGTCGATTAGGAGAACAAAAAAGGATTGTTATATTGTTTACATTATTAAATATATATATATATATATATATATATATATATATATATATATATATATATATATATATATATATATATATATAAATATATATGTATATATATATATATATATATATATATATATATATATATATATATATATATATATATATATATATATATATATATATATATATATATATATGATTGTGTGTTTAAACTACTGGCCTGGACTCTACAAAAAATTTAATTATTTATTTCGATGTCATACATTTATAATTGCGTTCATTTTTACTTTAACAACTGTATCAATAAACTTGTGAAAGTTTAAGTTATCTCCCTTTAGCGAAGCATCTGAAGTTTTTGCCGGCACGCTTTGAAATCGGGCTGGGGAAATGTTGCGGCGACTATTCTGGTCTTCTAGACGACCGGAAAAAGTCGGCACTATTGATGTAGATGTTTATCGGCACTTTCTAGTCCCCTTCCCTTGAACCTTCCCAACTCTCACCCCTCCCCCCTCACCCCCCTCTCACCCCTACCCCTCACCTCTACCCCTCACCACACCCTTACTCTTACAATAAGATGTAATGCATAGATTAACGAACCGTCTATGAACTACTGAGCTGTAAACTGACCACTTCTGCACATTTTGTTAAAGACACTAGTCAGTAGTTGTTCATTTACCTGATGAAGTATTTTGTTGACGAGTCTAATTCACACAACAAGGAAGGTAAGGCTCGTCTTTATATTATTAATTGTTTTATAATTAGTACACGTATTAATTGAACATTAGTTATTAACACTAAATACATTAAAGTTAATCAAATTTAGGATACAATGATCTAGCTTTTAAGCCTAAAAACAACCAAAAGATCTATATCACCTTTGAATGTATTAATGTTTAATTTCATGTTTAGCCCGTAACGGGGAGGGGTTATATTCGGTTATAATATGGGTGGGTCTTTGGCAGTGTTTCTTCCAGACTTTTTTCTTCGGGGGGGGGGGGGACTTGAAATTTTCGGAGGGGGGGGGCGGGCACTGTTAAAAGTATATATTTTCTATATAAATTATATAAATTTAATTTCTTTCGGGGGGGGGGGGGCGGGGGGTGCGGACCGCACCGGGTGACACCATTTAGGGGGTGACACCAAGGCAAAAAATAGCAAAATATATAGAGAAAAACTCGAGGGGGGGTGCAAATCGAAAGTTAGAGGGGGGGTGCAAATCGAAAACTTGAGGGGGGGGGGGGGTGCAACTCGAAAACTTGAGGGGGGGGTGCAAATCGAAAATTTGAAAGTTTGTCCCTGGGAAGGGTCTCTATGCCTCTGGGGGGGGGGTGACACCATTAAGTGCCGCACCGGGTGACACCCGACCTCGCTACGCCACTGCACCCGATATATATATATATATATATATATACATATATATACATATATATATATATATAGGGGCCTAAAAAATTTTTTTGCGGGGGGGCCATTTTTTTCTAGTTCCGCCACTGCTAACGCGTACTGTCTACAATGATTACTTCCGGAGTCCTGGTGGCTCAGTCCACCCCTGTGTAACGGTATTATGAATAACTATCTATATATATAATTCTCCTCTTGGAGACGACAGAAAACACCAAGCTGTAAGCGCGCTCCCTGCCACCCCCACCTCTACATGGTCTGGTGAGCTGGAGGGGGGGGGATATTGTCCTTAACGAGCTACTGATAGTGTTTTAAAGCAAATATTTTCAGTGGCAGCGTTGGTACTGTCGAATTCACAAATTATGAATTACTAAAAAGTAGAAAATAAAACAACTAAATAGCGGCGTATGATACGCCGCGGGTCGGCTCGTTCTTGATAATAAACATTGTTCTCCTCCTTCGTTTTTAATTTTACTGTTGGACGGGAATTCCTCCAATATAGTTAAGTGTTACGTGCCAACTTGTTATATGTCGTGTTATATGACTTTGATTTCAGCCTGCTTTTCAATTTTTTTTTTGCTTCCATAGCCTTTGTCAAACGAAGAACAAAATACAAAACAGCAGTTGTTTGATTTTGGAGTTGTCTTTCCTAGAAGAGTTGCTTTCCTTAGCTATTGAGCCTCATCTGCCCGGTGGTTTGAACTCGGTACTTTTCAGTTCAGCAGCCATGAGCTTTATAAACACGACTACACCGACCCACTTAACTGTTCCGATTCTACCCCTGTAAATCATTATGCTAATGCGAGCCACGTAATAATTCTGATTATACCGCCCTCCCCCCCCCCTTCCTCCAATCATCCTGTTAAAGCTACCCACAACGGTTCCGATCCTACCCCACTAAATCGTCTCGCTTATGCGAGCCACGTAATAATTCTAATTATACCCATACCTTCCTGCTTTTGCGAGCCAATTAACTATTCCGATTCCACCACACCCCACGTTCCCCACCCCATCATTCTGCTAATGCGAGCCACTTAATTCTGTTTCTAAACTATACTATCCTGCTAATGTGAGCCACTTAATTCTTTTTCTAAACTATACTATCCTGCTAATGCGAGCCACGTAATACTTCTATTTCTACACTATACTATCCTGCTAATGCGAGCCATTTAATTCTGATTATACACTATACTATCCTGCTAATGCGAGCCACTTAATTCTGATTATACCCTATACTATCCTGCTAATTCGAGCCACTTAATTCTGTTTCTACACTATACTATCCTGCTAATGCGAGCCACCTTATTCTGATTATACCCTATACTATCCTGCTAATGCGAGCCACGTAATAATTCTGTTTCTACACTATACAATCCTGCTAATTCGAGCCACTTAATTCCGCTTTTACCCTATACTATCCTGCTAATGCGAGCCACTTAATTCTGATTATACCCTATACTATCCTGCTAATGCGAGCCACGTAATAATTCTGTTTCTACACTATACTATCCTGCTAATGCGAGCCACTTAATTCTGTTTCTACACTATACTATCCTGCTAATGCGAGCCACTTAATTCTGATTATACCCTATACTATTCTGCTAATGCGAGCCACTTAATTCTGTTTCTACACTATACTATCCTGCTTATGCGAGCCACGTAATAATTCTGTTTCTACACTATACTATCCTGCTAATGCGAGTTCTGTTTCTACACTATACAATCCTGCTAATGCGAGCCACTTAATTCTGATTATACCCTATACTATCCTGCTAATGCGAGCCACTTACTTCTGATTATACCCTATACTATCCTGCTAATGCGAGCCACTTAATTCTGTTTCTACACTATACTATCCTGCTAATGCGAGCCACGTAATAATTATGTTTCTACACTATACTATCCTGCTAATGCGAGCCACTTAATTCTGATTATACCCTATACTATCCTGCTAATGCGAGCCACTTAATTCTGTTTCTACACTATACTATCCTGCTAATGCGAGCCACTTAATTCTGATTATACCCTATACTTTCCTGCTAATGCGAGCCACGTAGTAATTATGTTTCTACACTATACTATCCTGCTAATGCGAGCCACTTAATTCTGTTTCTACACTATAGTATCCTGCTAATGCGAGCCACTTAATTCTGTTTCTACACTATACTATCCTGCTAATGCGAGCCACTTAATTCTGTTTCTACACTATACTATCCTGCTAATGCGAGCCACTTAATTCTGTTTCTACCCTATACTATCCTGCTAATGCGAGCCACGTAATAATTATGTTTCTACACTATAGTATCCTGCTAATGCGAGCCACTTACTTGCAGACTGACTATAGGAAATCTCTAACGTCGACTCCACCCAACGACTGTCATTTTTGCAACAGACTTTCAAACACGGCCGGAAAATTCTCCGCAGCTCGGCCCGGAAGTGGTCTCCGAAGAAACAGTAGATGACAAAGTTGACGGAGTAGTTCGTGTACACCAATATGGCGGACACGTTGTAAACTGGGAGTGGAAGATACATGGATACAGCAAGTAGAGGAGGTATTTAATACTGCCAGCATAATGTATATTGTATATCGAACTTTGAACAGACTGTGAATGTATAAAAAGGGAAGTAATGCATTTTTCTATTTGACACGAATTAAAGTGTGGTAGAAAACATCCATACATATTAATATACTTTTATATACATGAGCAAATGAAGTAGAGTTCACCTGTTTTTCTGACCTCGACATATGAAAGGATAGTGTGGTCACCAATATGCCCAGCCCCCTTTTTCCTGGATGGGCTATTAACTTCAACCCGGATTCAAACTCGAGACTTTCGGGTTACCAGTTCAGCCCTCTACTGCTGGGCCACACCATCCCTTATATACATGTGTGTACGTGGGTGCAACCCCCTCAAACTTACGATTTTTACCCCCCCCCCTCATACTTTATATATATATATATATATATATATATATATATATATATATATATATATATATATATATATATATATATATATATATATATATATATATATATATATATATATATATATATATATATATCTCCATACCCAAAAAAAAAAAAATCTTTCTTTTTCTTTCGGCACCTCCACCCCCCCCCCCACCCCTCCGCCATAGGACAGAGATACCTACAAACTGTGTATTTCGTCCTGCCGAGATCCGTGTTGTCGAAGAGCCTCTCCCCCAGCGCGTACTGGATGGCGTACGGCAGCTCCAGGATCAGGATCTGGACGTCACACACAAACAGGATGTACGCCAGCAGGTGCATGACTGAAACATAAAGAGTCATAGTTACAGGCGTGACCATAAAAAGTCATAGTTACAGGCGCGACCACATAGAGTCATAGCTACAGGCTCGCTCACAGAAAGTCATAGTTACATGCTGGACCACAAAGATTTATAGTTACAGGCGCGCCCACAGAGAGTCATAGTTACAGGCTCGACCACAGACAGTCATAGTTACAGACGCGCTCACAAAGAGTCATAGTTACAGGCGCGACCACAGGCGGTCATAGTTACAGGCGCGACCACAAAAAGTCATAGTCAAAGGCTCGACCACAGAAAGTCACAGTTACAGGCGCGACCACAGACGGTCATAGATAAAGCTCGAACACAGAGAGTCATTGTTATAGGCTCGCCCGCAGAGAGTCATAGTCAAAGGCTCGACCACAGAAAGTCATAGTTACAGGCTCGACCACAGAAAGTCATAGCTACAGGCTCGCCCACAGAGAGTCACAGTTACAGGCGCGACCACAGAGAGTCATAGTTACAGGCGCGACCACAGAGAGTCATAGTTAAAGGCTCGGCTACAAAGAGTAATAGGTACAGGCTCGCTCGCAGTGCGTCATAGTTATAGGCTCGGTAGAAATGTACATGGATTCTTTTTTAAAAAAAGGTCGGAGAACCAAATATTTAACCTCCCTCCTTCCTCCTCCCCCCCCCCCCCCCCGAAAGTGATAGCTGTAAATTGTACACTGTCAATAGTAACGATTTAATCCGTATTTATACGGCTGAAAGAAGCATTGTTTTCTCTATTATTAGCAGTTTCAAATCGTGGTGTCACACCCCCCCCCCCCCCTTCCTCCATGTCGAAATTTTCAATCTACACTTAAAAGACTTTTTATCTCTAACTAATCATTAACTTAACTGCCAAAAAGCTTTTTTTCTTTTACACATTTTGCAATTTTTTTGTCTTGGTGCCACCCCCCCGCCCCTAAATGGTGCCACCCTATGCGTTCCGTACCCCCGCCTCCTAGAAGAACGGCACACATACAAAAACAGACAGAAGAAGCAAGCAAAATAAAACCCTGTCAAAAAAATAAAGAATAAAAAGGTACTTCTTTCTTTCTTCCTAGCAATGGCCGAGTCGTCAATGGTGTCCGGTTTTCGATTGACTGTAATGATGATACAAACGTTGAAGATGAGGATGAGGATGCCAGGAATGAAGTAGAACATGGTGACCTGTATCAAATGCACGTGACCGCCATGGTTGATCCCGCAGTACTTGAGGCGACTTATGAAGTTTGAAAGACCAAATGGATTCAGTTAACACATCAAGTGTTGGTAGAATGGTAAGCGTAATAAAAATAATGTGTCACTGTTGCATTTTAGAGATAGAACAACGACATCAACAAAATCGAAACTGGCATTTGGAAATACGACATTAACAAAGAACAATGACATCAACACAACCTTAAGTGACATTTGGAAATACGACATTAACAAAGAACAATGACATCAACACATTTTAAACTGATATTTGGAAATACGACATTAAAAAATAACAATGACATCAACACAACCTAAAGTGACATTTGGCAACACGACATTAACAAAGAACAATGACATCAACACGACCTAAAGTAACATTTGGAAATACGACATTAACAAAGAACAATGACATCAACACAACCTAAACTGACATTTGGAAATACGACATTAAAAAATAACAATGACATCAATTCAACCTAAAGTGACATTTGGAAATACAACATTAACAAAGAACAATGACATCAACAAACCTAAAATGACATTTGGAAATACGACATTAAAAAATAACAATGACATCAATTCAACCTAAAGTGACATTTGGAAATACAACATTAACAAAGAACAATGACATCAACAAACCTAAAATGACATTTGGAAATACGACATTAACAAAGAACAATGACATCAACACAACCTAAAGTGACATTTGGAAATACGACATTAACAAAGAACAATGACATCAACACATTCTAAAATGACATTTGGAATTACGACATTAACAAAGAACAATGACATCAACACAACCTAAAATGACATTTGGAAATACGACATTAACAAAGAACAATGACATCAACACATACTAAAGTGACATTTAACCATATGACATGCAAATGTACCCATTTCCCAGTTTGACCATGGTGTACTGGTTACTGGAAGTCAGCACTTCGAATATGGTGAAGAATGTGATCAAGGTGAACATGATCGTGTGGATGGCTGCCTTGGTACATATGCCATTGGCTCTGTGGATGAAGAATGTGATCAAGGTGAACATGATCGTGTGGATGGCTGCCTTGGTACATATGCCATTGGCTCTGTGGATAAAGAATGTGATCAAGGTGAACATGATCGTGTGGATGGCGGCCTTGGTACATATGCCATTGGCTCTGTGGATGAAGAATGTGATCAAGGTGAACATGATAATGTGGATGGCGGCCTTGGTACATATGCCATTGGCTCTGTGGATGAAGAATGTGATCAAGGTGAACATGATCGTGTGGATGGCGGCCTTGGTACATATGCCATTGGCTCTGTGGATGAAGAATGTGATCAAGGTGAACATGATCGTGTGGATGGCGGCATTGGTACATATGCCATTGGCTCTGTGGATGAAGAATGTGATCAAGGTGAACATGATCGTGTGGATGGCGGCATTGGTACATATGCCATTGGCTCTGTGGATAAAGAATGTGATCAAGGTGAACATGATCGTGTGGATGGCGGCATTGGTACATATGCCATTGGCTCTGTGGATGAAGAATGTGATCAAGGTGAACATGATCGTGTGGATGGCTGCCTTGGTACATATGCCATTGGCTCTGTGGATGAAGAATGTGATCAAGGTGAACATGATCGTGTGGATGGCGGCCTTGGTACATATGCCATTGGCTCTGTGGATGAAGAATGTGATCAAGGTGAACATGATCGTGTGGATGGCGGCATTGGTACATATGCCATTGGCTCTGTGGATGAAGAATGTGATCAAGGTGAACATGATCGTGTGGATGGCTGCCTTGGCACATATGCCATTGGCTCTGTGGATGAAGAATGTGATCAAGGTGAACATGATCGTGTGGATGGCGGCCTTGGTACATATGCCATTGGCTCTGTGGATGAAGAATGTGATCAAGGTGAACATGATCGTGTGGATGGCGGCATTGGTACATATGCCATTGGCTCTGTGGATGAAGAATGCGATCAAGGTGAACATGATCGTGTGGATGGCGGCCTTGGTACATATGCCATTGGCTCTGTGGATGAAGAATGTGGTCAAGGTGAACATGATCGTGTGGATGGCTGCCTTGGTACATATGCCATTGGCTCTGTGGATGAAGAATGTGATCAAGGTGAACATGATCGTGTGGATGGCGGCCTTGGTACATATGCCATTGGCTCTGTGGATGAAGAATGTGATCAAGGTGAACATGATCGTGTGGATGGCTGCCTTGGTACATATGCCATTGGCTCTGTGGATGAAGAATGTGATCAAGGTGAACATGATCGTGTGGATGGCGGCCTTGGTACATATGCCATTTGCTCTGTGGATGAAGAATGTGATCAAGGTGAACATGATCGTGTGGATGGCTGCCTTGGTACATATGCCATTGGCTCTGTGGATGAAGAATGTGATCAAGGTGAACATGATCGTGTGGATGGCGGCCTTGGTACATATGCCATTGGCTCTGTGGATGAAGAATGTGATCAAGGTGAACATTATCGTGTGGATGGCTGCCTTGGTACATATGCCATTGGCTCTGTGGATGGAGAATGTGATCAAGGTGGACATGATCGTGTGGATGGCGGCCTTGGTACATATGCCATTGGCTCTGTGGATGAAGAATGTGATCAAGGTGAACATGATCGTGTGGATGGCGGCCTTGGTACATATGCCATTGGCTCTGTGGATGAAGAATGTGATCAAGGTGAACATGATCGTGTGGATGGCTGCCTTGGTACATATGCCATTGGCTCTGTGGATGAAGAATGTGATCAAGGTGAACATGATCGTGTGGATGGCGGCCTTGGTACATATGCCATTGGCTCTGTGGATGAAGAATGTGATCAAGGTGAACATGATCGTGTGGATGGCTGCCTTGGTACATATGCCATTGGCTCTGTGGATGAAGAATGTGATCAAGGTGAACATGATCGTGTGGATGGCGGCCTTGGTACATATGCCATTGGCTCTGTGGATGAAGAATGTGATCAAGGTGAACATGATCGTGTGGATGGCTGCCTTGGTACATATGCCATTGGCTCTGTGGATGAAGAATGTGATCAAGGTGAACATGATCGTGTGGATGGCGGCCTTGGTACATATGCCATTGGCTCTGTGGATGAAGAATGTGATCAAGGTGAACATGATCGTGTGGATGGCTGCCTTGGTACATATGCCATTGGCTCTGTGGATGAAGAATGTGATCAAGGTGAACATGATCGTGTGGATGGCGGCCTTGGTACATATGCCATTGGCTCTGTGGATGAAGAATGTGATCAAGGTGAACATGATCGTGTGGATGGCTGCCTAGGTACATATGCCATTGGCTCTGTGGATGAAGAATGTGATCAAGGTGAACATGATCGTGTGGATGGCGGCCTTGGTACATATGCCATTGGCTCTGTGGATGAAGAATGTGATCAAGGTGAACATGATCGTGTGGATGGCTGCCTTGGTACATATGCCATTGGCTCTGTGGATGAAGAATGTGATCAAGGTGAACATGATCGTGTGGATGGCGGCCTTGGTACATATGCCATTGGCTCTGTGGATGAAGAATGTGATCAAGGTGAACATGATCGTGTGGATGGCGGCATTGGTACATATGCCATTGGCTCTGTGGATGAAGAATGTGATCAAGGTGAACATGATCGTGTGGATGGCTGCCTTGGCACATATGCCATTGGCTCTGTGGATGAAGAATGTGATCAAGGTGAACATGATCGTGTGGATGGCGGCCTTGGTACATATGCCATTGGCTCTGTGGATGAAGAATGTGATCAAGGTGAACATGATCGTGTGGATGGCGGCATTGGTACATATGCCATTGGCTCTGTGGATGAAGAATGCGATCAAGGTGAACATGATCGTGTGGATGGCGGCCTTGGTACATATGCCATTGGCTCTGTGGATGAAGATTGTGGTCAAGGTGAACATGATCGTGTGGATGGCTGCCTTGGTACATATGCCATTGGCTCTGTGGATGAAGAATGTGATCAAGGTGAACATGATCGTGTGGATGGCGGCCTTGGTACATATGCCATTGGCTCTGTGGATGAAGAATGTGATCAAGGTGAACATGATCGTGTGGATGGCTGCCTTGGTACATATGCCATTGGCTCTGTGGATGAAGAATGTGATCAAGGTGAACATGATCGTGTGGATGGCGGCCTTGGTACATATGCCATTTGCTCTGTGGATGAAGAATGTGATCAAGGTGAACATGATCGTGTGGATGGCTGCCTTGGTACATATGCCATTGGCTCTGTGGATGAAGAATGTGATCAAGGTGAACATGATCGTGTGGATGGCGGCCTTGGTACATATGCCATTGGCTCTGTGGATGAAGAATGTGATCAAGGTGAACATTATCGTGTGGATGGCTGCCTTGGTACATATGCCATTGGCTCTGTGGATGAAGAATGTGATCAAGGTGAACATGATCGTGTGGATGGCGGCCTTGGTACATATGCCATTGGCTCTGTGGATGAAGAATGTGATCAAGGTGAACATGATCGTGTGGATGGCGGCCTTGGTACATATGCCATTGGCTCTGTGGATGAAGAATGTGATCAAGGTGAACATGATCGTGTGGATGGCTGCCTTGGTACATATGCCATTGGCTCTGTGGATGAAGAATGTGATCAAGGTGAACATTATCGTGTGGATGGCTGCCTTGGTACATATGCCATTGGCTCTGTGGATGAAGAATGTGATCAAGGTGAACATGATCGTGTGGATGGCGGCCTTGGTACATATGCCATTGGCTCTGTGGATGAAGAATGTGATCAAGGTGAACATGATCGTGTGGATGGCGGCCTTGGTACATATGCCATTGGCTCTGTGGATGAAGAATGTGATCAAGGTGAACATGATCGTGTGGATGGCTGCCTTGGTACATATGCCATTGGCTCTGTGGATGAAGAATGTGATCAAGGTGAACATGATCGTGTGGATGGCGGCCTTGGTACATATGCCATTGGCTCTGTGGATGAAGAATGTGATCAAGGTGAACATGGTCGTGTGGATGGCTGCCTTGGTACATATGCCATTGGCTCTGTGGATGAAGAATGTGATCAAGGTGAACATGATCGTGTGGATGGCGGCCTTGGTACATATGCCATTGGCTCTGTGGATGAAGAATGTGATCAAGGTGAACATGATCGTGTGGATGGCTGCCTTGGTACATATGCCATTGGCTCTGTGGATGAAGAATGTGATCAAGGTGAACATGATCGTGTGGATGGCGGCCTTGGTACATATGCCATTGGCTCTGTGGATGAAGAATGTGATCAAGGTGAACATGATCGTGTGGATGGCTGCCTTGGTACATATGCCATTGGCTCTGTGGATGAAGAATGTGATCAAGGTGAACATGATCGTGTGGATGGCGGCCTTGGTACATATGCCATTGGCTCTGTGGATGAAGAATGTGATCAAGGTGAACATGATCGTGTGGATGGCTGCCTTGGTACATATGCCATTGGCTCTGTGGATGAAGAATGTGATCAAGGTGAACATGATCGTGTGGATGGCGGCCTTGGTACATATGCCATTGGCTCTGTGGATGAAGAATGTGATCAAGGTGAACATGATCGTGTGGATGGCTGCCTTTGTACATATGCCATTGGCTCTGTGGATGAAGAATGTGATCAAGGTGAACATGATCGTGTGGATGGCGGCATTGGTACATATGCCATTGGCTCTGTGGATGAAGAATGTGATCAAGGTGAACATGATCGTGTGGATGGCGGCCTTGGTACATATGCCATTGGCTCTGTGGATGAAGAATGTGATCAAGGTGAACATGATCGTGTGGATGGCGGCCTTGGTACATATGCCATTGGCTCTGTGGATGAAGAATGTGATCAAGGTGAACATGATCGTGTGGATGGCGGCATTGGTACATATGCCATTGGCTCTGTGGATGAAGAATGTGATCAAGGTGAACATGATCGTGTGGATGGCGGCCTTGGTACATATGCCATTGGCTCTGTGGATGAAGAATGTGATCAAGGTGAACATGATCGTGTGGATGGCTGCCTTGGTACATTTGCCATTGGCTCTGTGGATGAAGAATGTGATCAAGGTGAACATGATCGTGTGGATGGCGGCCTTGGTACATATGCCATTGGCTCTGTGGATGAAGAATGTGATCAAGGTGAACATGATCGTGTGGATGGCGGCATTGGTACATATGCCATTGGCTCTGTGGATGAAGAATGTGATCAAGGTGAACATGATCGTGTGGATGGCTGCCTTGGCACATATGCCGTTGGCTCTGTGGATGAAGAATGTGATCAAGGTGAACATGATCGTGTGGATGGCGGCCTTGGTACATATGCCATTGGCTCTGTGGATGAAGAATGTGATCAAGGTGAACATGATCGTGTGGATGGCGGCATTGGTACATATGCCATTGGCTCTGTGGATGAAGAATGCGATCAAGGTGAACATGATCGTGTGGATGGCGGCCTTGGTACATATGCCATTGGCTCTGTGGATGAAGAATGCGATCAAGGTGAACATGATCGTGTGGATGGCGGCCTTGGTACATATGCCATTGGCTCTGTGGATGAAGAATGTGGTCAAGGTGAACATGATCGTGTGGATGGCTGCCTTGGTACATATGCCATTGGCTCTGTGGATGAAGAATGTGATCAAGGTGAACATGATCGTGTGGATGGCGGCCTTGGTACATATGCCATTGGCTCTGTGGATGAAGAATGTGATCAAGGTGAACATGATCGTGTGGATGGCTGCCTTGGTACATATGCCATTGGCTCTGTGGATGAAGAATGTGATCAAGGTGAACATGATCGTGTGGATGGCGGCCTTGGTACATATGCCATTTGCTCTGTGGATGAAGAATGTGATCAAGGTGAACATGATCGTGTGGATGGCTGCCTTGGTACATATGCCATTGGCTCTGTGGATGAAGAATGTGATCAAGGTGAACATGATCGTGTGGATGGCGGCCTTGGTACATATGCCATTGGCTCTGTGGATGAAGAATGTGATCAAGGTGAACATTATCGTGTGGATGGCTGCCTTGGTACATATGCCATTGGCTCTGTGGATGAAGAATGTGATCAAGGTGAACATGATCGTGTGGATGGCGGCCTTGGTACATATGCCATTGGCTCTGTGGATGAAGAATGTGATCAAGGTGAACATGATCGTGTGGATGGCGGCCTTGGTACATATGCCATTGGCTCTGTGGATGAAGAATGTGATCAAGGTGAACATGATCGTGTGGATGGCTGCCTTGGTACATATGCCATTGGCTCTGTGGATGAAGAATGTGATCAAGGTGAACATGATCGTGTGGATGGCGGCCTTGGTACATATGCCATTGGCTCTGTGGATGAAGAATGTGATCAAGGTGAACATGATCGTGTGGATGGCTGCCTTGGTACATATGCCATTGGCTCTGTGGATGAAGAATGTGATCAAGGTGAACATGATCGTGTGGATGGCGGCCTTGGTACATATGCCATTGGCTCTGTGGATGAAGAATGTGATCAAGGTGAACATGATCGTGTGGATGGCTGCCTTGGTACATATGCCATTGGCTCTGTGGATGAAGAATGTGATCAAGGTGAACATGATCGTGTGGATGGCGGCCTTGGTACATATGCCATTGGCTCTGTGGATGAAGAATGTGATCAAGGTGAACATGATCGTGTGGATGGCTGCCTTGGTACATATGCCATTGGCTCTGTGGATGAAGAATGTGATCAAGGTGAACATGATCGTGTGGATGGCTGCCTTGGTACATATGCCATTGGCTCTGTGGATGAAGAATGTGATCAAGGTGAACATGATCGTGTGGATGGCGGCCTTGGTACATATGCCATTGGCTCTGTGGATGAAGAATGTGATCAAGGTGAACATGATCGTGTGGATGGCTGCCTTGGTACATATGCCATTGGCTCTGTGGATGAAGAATGTGATCAAGGTGAACATGATCGTGTGGATGGCGGCCTTGGTACATATGCCATTGGCTCTGTGGATGAAGAATGTGATCAAGGTGAACATGATCGTGTGGATGGCTGCCTTGGTACATATGCCATTGGCTCTGTGGATGAAGAATGTGATCAAGGTGAACATGATCGTGTGGATGGCGGCCTTGGTACATATGCCATTGGCTCTGTGGATGAAGAATGTGATCAAGGTGAACATGATCGTGTGGATGGCTGCCTTGGTACATATGCCATTGGCTCTGTGGATGAAGAATGTGATCAAGGTGAACATGATCGTGTGGATGGCTGCCTTGGTACATATGCCATTGGCTCTGTGGATGAAGAATGTGATCAAGGTGAACATGATCGTGTGGATGGCGGCCTTGGTACATATGCCATTTGCTCTGTGGATGAAGAATGTGATCAAGGTGAACATGATCGTGTGGATGGCTGCCTTGGTACATATGCCATTGGCTCTGTGGATGAAGAATGTGATCAAGGTGAACATGATCGTGTGGATGGCGGCCTTGGTACATATGCCATTGGCTCTGTGGATGAAGAATGTGATCAAGGTGAACATTATCGTGTGGATGGCTGCCTTGGTACATATGCCATTGGCTCTGTGGATGAAGAATGTGATCAAGGTGAACATGATCGTGTGGATGGCGGCCTTGGTACATATGCCATTGGCTCTGTGGATGAAGAATGTGATCAAGGTGAACATGATCGTGTGGATGGCGGCCTTGGTACATATGCCATTGGCTCTGTGGATGAAGAATGTGATCAAGGTGAACATGATCGTGTGGATGGCTGCCTTGGTACATATGCCATTGGCTCTGTGGATGAAGAATGTGATCAAGGTGAACATGATCGTGTGGATGGCGGCCTTGGTACATATGCCATTGGCTCTGTGGATGAAGAATGTGATCAAGGTGAACATGATCGTGTGGATGGCTGCCTTGGTACATATGCCATTGGCTCTGTGGATGAAGAATGTGATCAAGGTGAACATGATCGTGTGGATGGCGGCCTTGGTACATATGCCATTGGCTCTGTGGATGAAGAATGTGATCAAGGTGAACATGATCGTGTGGATGGCTGCCTTGGTACATATGCCATTGGCTCTGTGGATGAAGAATGTGATCAAGGTGAACATGATCGTGTGGATGGCGGCCTTGGTACATATGCCATTGGCTCTGTGGATGAAGAATGTGATCAAGGTGAACATGATCGTGTGGATGGCTGCCTTGGTACATATGCCATTGGCTCTGTGGATGAAGAATGTGATCAAGGTGAACATGATCGTGTGGATGGCGGCCTTGGTACATATGCCATTGGCTCTGTGGATGAAGAATGTGATCAAGGTGAACATGATCGTGTGGATGGCTGCCTTGGTACATATGCCATTGGCTCTGTGGATGAAGAATGTGATCAAGGTGAACATGATCGTGTGGATGGCGGCCTTGGTACATATGCCATTGGCTCTGTGGATGAAGAATGTGATCAAGGTGAACATGATCGTGTGGATGGCTGCCTTGGTACATATGCCATTGGCTCTGTGGATGAAGAATGTGATCAAGGTGAACATGATCGTGTGGATGGCGGCCTTGGTACATATGCCATTGGCTCTGTGGATGAAGAATGTGATCAAGGTGAACATGATCGTGTGGATGGCTGCCTTGGTACATATGCCATTGGCTCTGTGGATGAAGAATGTGATCAAGGTGAACATGATCGTGTGGATGGCTGCCTTGGTACATATGCCATTGGCTCTGTGGATGAAGAATGTGATCAAGGTGAACATGATCGTGTGGATGGCTGCCTTGGTACATATGCCATTGGCTCTGTGGATGAAGAATGTGAAAAAGGTGAACATGATCGTGTGGATGGCGGCCTTGGTACATATGCCATTGGCTCTGTGGATGAAGAATGTGATCAAGGTGAACTTGATCGTGTGGATGGCTGCCTTGGTACATATGCCATTGGCTCTGTGGATGAAGAATGTGATCAAGGTGAACATGATCGTGTTGATGGCGGCATTGGTACATATGCCATTGGCTCTGTGGATGAAGAATGTGATCAAGGTGAACATGATCGTGTGGATGGCTGCCTTGGTACATATGCCATTGGCTCTGTGGATAAAGAATGTGATCAAGGTGAACATGATCGTGTGGATGGCGGCATTGGTACATATGCCATTGGCTCTGTGGATGAAGAATGTGATCAAGGTGAACATGATCGTGTGGATATCGGCCTTGGTACATATGCCATTGGCTCTGTGGATGAAGAATGTGATCAAGGTGAACATGATCGTATGGATGGCTACCTTGGTACATATGCCATTGGCTCTGTGGATGAAGAATGTGATCAAGGTGAACATGATCGTATGGATGGCTGCCTTGGTACATATGCCATTGGCTCTGTGGATAAAGAATGTGATCAAGGTGAACATAATCGTCTGGATGGCTGCCTTGGTACATATGCCATTGGCTCTGTGGATGAAGAATGTGATCAAGGTGAACATGATCGTGTGGATGGCGGCCTTGGTACATATGCCATTGGCTCTGTGGATGAAGAATGTGATCAAGGTGAACATGATCGTGTGGATGGCGGCCTTGGTACATATGCCATTGGCTCTGTGGATGAAGAATGTGATCAAGGTGAACATGATCGTGTGGATGGCGGCATTGGTACATATGCCATTGGCTCTGTGGATGAAGAATGTGATCAAGGTGAACATGATCGTGTGGATGGCGGCCTTGGTACATATGCCATTGGCTCTGTGGATGAAGAATGTGATCAAGGTGAACATGATCGTGTGGATGGCTGCCTTGGTACATATGCCATTTGCCCTGTGGATGAAGAATGTGATCAAGGTGAACATGATCGTGTGGATGGCGGCCTTGGTACATATGCCATTGGCCCTGTGGATGAAGAATGTGATCAAGGTGAACATAATCGTGTGGATGGCGGCCTTGGTACATATGCCATTGGCTCTGTGGATGAAGAATGTGATCAAGGTGAACATGATCGTGTGGATGGCTGCCTTGGTACATATGCCATTGGCTCTGTGGACAGGCAAGGTTGCTTAGCTGATGGTCTAGTTCTAGAATGATGTGTAAATGACCAGATTCTAAGCTGTGTAAATGACCAGGTTCTAAGCTGTGTAAATGACCAGATTCTAAGCTGTGTAAATGACCAGGTTCTAAGCTGTGTAAATGACCAATATCTAAGCTAATGACTAAATGACCAGTTCTAAGATGTGTAAATGACCAGATTCTAAGCTAATGAGTAAATGACCAGTTTTAAGCTGTGTAAATGACCAAGTTCTAAGCTAATGAGTAAATGACCAGTTCTAAGCTAATGAGTAAATGACCAGTTCTAAGCTGCGTAAATGACCAGTTCTAAGCTGTTTATATGACCAGGTTCTAAGCTGTGCAAATGACCATGTTCTAAGCTGTGTAAATGACCATGTTCTAAGCTGTGTAAATGACCATGTTCTAAGCTGTGTAAATGACCATGTTCTAAGCTGTGTAAATGACCCTGTTTTTAAGTTGATGTATAAATGACCAGTTTCTAAGATGTGTAAATGACCAGGTTCTTCTAAGCTGTTATGTAAATGACCAGGTTCTTATGTGATATGTTACTCTTAAAAATCTAAGCCGATGTCAAATTTACCAGTTTTTCAGCTAATATTTAGTACATTATGAGTAAATGACAAAGTTCTTAGCTGATGAGCAAAAACTTAAGAGTACAATACTTGCATGATTAAAAACAAATGCGGACCAAATGAACATAAATAATAGCGCGGAAAATAATACTTTGTTTAGGACACTTTAATTAATTATTTACAAAAAGTCAAAATTCCTGTCAGATTGCATTGTCAGCAGGCTTTGACCAGCATGCCAAGTTTGAAACAAATCGGTATGCTAAAAGTGGTCGAAATTTCGCTCGCCAGTTTCAACCCATAGGACAAAATGAAGCAAGTTAAATAAAATTTTGTAATACCCATCTTCTTTCATGGAAAATGTAAATACCAAAGTGTAAGATTTAATCATTAGGATCTTATCAGGCTAGATTAAGTGAGCTATTTTCTGACAGGAGAATAGATCAAAATTTTACATGTAAGCTTTACCTGATAAAATTAACTTAACAAGATTTACACGGTAATTGACAAAATTAACGCTTTGTTTGATTTGTTTAACATCTTTTAACCATGTTTTACCTAATATAACTAAATGTTTAACTGCATGATATTAACGCGTTAGTTTATAATTTTAACATATTACTTGATAAAATTAACCTTAAATGCGACAAAATTAAATGCCACCTGCCACTAATTACCATAAGCAATTAGCACTTACCTAATTGGGTTGGAGACGAAGAGCAGTTTGCAGGCTGTGACACAGACCATGGTCCAGTTGGCGATTACATGAAAGATGATGGAGAAAGCGAGATGCACTCTGGAACAAAACGTGAGCACCGTTGGAATGTGATGCTATGTCAAGGCTCCATTGCCTGACGCACAGTATTTCTTCCAGACTTTTTTCCTCCGGGGGAGGTGGAGGGGAAGTTTTTGATATTTTCGAGGAGGGGGGGGGGGAGCCTGACTAAAATTTCTCTGGGGGGGTGGGGCGGACACTGTTAAAGGTATATTTTCTATATAAATTCCATTTCGTTCGGGGGGGGGGGGGGGGGGAAGTGGTAGACTTTCTTCTTGGGGGGGGGGGGAATCTGGAAGAGATACCTGAAGAAACTGCTAACAAACCATTGAATGACAGCGCATATATATATATATATATATATATATATATATATATATATATATATATTATATATATATATATAAATACATACATTTATATATGTAGATCCAGAAAGAGAGTAAAAGAAAAAGGAAGAGAGAGTACCAAAACTATTTTATCGAACAACTTATTCCTAATTTCTCTACACAATCAGTTACAGCAAAGCTAATCAAAAAATTAAACAATTACAAATTGTTCTACACCCCTAACGCTTGAGTGGAACCCCCAGGGAAAGCGGAAGAGAGGGCGCCCAAGACAGACCTGGAGGCGGAGTCTTCTTGAAGAACTGAAGCCAACAGGGATGTCTTGGGAGACGGCAAAATTAATAGCCGGGGATTGGATGAAATGGAAGGAATTGATGGAGGCCCTATGTTCTATAAGGAGCAAAGAGGACTAAGTCAAAGTAAGTCAATTATTCTACACAATGAATGGTAATCAAGCAAAGTAATCAATTAATCAATGACTAATGACGCAATTAGTTGACTACTTACTGACACGCCAAACTCGATAAAAGTCGTATATCGGCGTCGACCAGTCCGATAATCCACAACCGGGTTAATCCGACGAACAGGTTGAGCAGGTTACAAATAGCTAAATACGAGAGAAACTGAGCCACAAAATTATGCCTGAGACTCTTGGAGCGCAGGATGAGTAAAGTCAACATATTTCCCGTGATGCCGAGGAAGAGGAGGAAAGGTGGGAAGAACAAAAGGACCCATTTTTGGTCTGCGAGCAGTGAGTTAATCTCCGCCTGGTCCGAGCTGTTGCTAGGTCCGGTCGCGGCGTCTGGGTGCATCTTCACCGCGCTCGGACATGTTTTCTGGGCGTGGGTCCCGACTCACATCGCTGCATAGAGCGTGCAGAAGGTGCGGAGGTTGGAAGCACGTCTTGAAGAAAACAAGGAGGATGGGTTGTTTTTTTTTTCTCGCTCTTAGTCCTACCTAAACCTAAACAATTAAGGAGGGATTAACAATTTATTGATATATTTGTAGGGTTCGGCGTGGTCGAGTCGGTATAGCTCATGGTTGCTAAACCGAAAAGTCTCGAGTTCGAACCCTCGGGCAGATGAGGCTCGTTAGTTGGGGACAGCCACTTTTCTAGGAAAGACAACTCCAAAATCAAATTACTGCTTGTAGTTTGTTCTTGGTTGCACAAAGGCTATGGAAGCAAATCCAAAAAGAAAATCGGAGTCAATGGCCTCAATGGCGCATAACCAGTTGACACGTAACGCTTAATTGTGTTGGAGGCGTGGTCGAGTCGGCAAAAAGCTCATGGTTGATAAATTCGAACAAAGTCTCGAGTTCAAACCCACTTGCAGATAAATCTCGATCCCCTTCAACACTAATAATTAAGAACGAAGAAGAAGATATTTGTGATTGGGCAATCGCTGTTCCTCTTTTTCGTTCTTAACTTGAAAGCTGGAAGAGATTTCCTCCAAAACAATTAGGTATTACTTGTCAACTTGTTATGCGCCATATTGACTCCGATTTCTACTTGCTTTTATTTTTGGATTTGCAAGATGACATCTGAGTCAAAAGTCTATTTGGCGAATAACAAGTTGACACGTAATATTTAAAAATTGTGTTGGAGGTAATCGCGTTCAACGTTACAGTTAAGAACTCTGTCCATCACTGAACAAACTAAAAGGTGACAGTTGTTTAATTTTGGAGTTTTCTCTATTAGCTAGGTTGCTGTCCCCAGCTAAACGGCCTCATGGGGATTTGCTCTCTTTCTGGACGCCTCAGGTTAGCAGCCATGAGCTTTGCCAACTCGAACAATCGCCAAAGTTAAATTAATAAAACAAGGTATATTACCAGACATCGTCATAAAACTTCCAGATCGAAATCCCCCCCTCCCACAACAATGACGTCAGTGGCCTTGCCAAGAAATTGATAGTCATACGTCTTGCTTGTATTGGCATGTATGCTATCATTGCGTACACATACGAATACTACCCCTTTTTCGTCACAACATATTGGACAGATTGGTCTAGGCGGCAGAGCGCTAGGCTGCTAACCTGAAAGTCTCGGGTTCGAACCCGGGCTCAAGTCAGTAGAACGCCATATTAGGGAAAAAAAGGCTGGACAAAGTGCTGACCAAGAAACATATGAACTCTACTTTAGCTGTCCAATGGATCGCTAGGTCTAAAGATTGATTTTTTTTTACTTATCGAGTGAAAAGGGGCTAGAGATCTAATACACTTGCCTTAACACTACAACGATACTGCGAAAATTATAAATACAGTACTAAATAGTCTTGACATATTTTTCTTAACACAAGTTTCTCATTAAACTCTATTAAATATCGTCAATATCGATAGATTCACCATTGGTTTATGTATATATATATATATATATATATATATATATATATATATATATATATATATATATATATATATATATAGCTTATATTATAGAAGATTTATTCCCAATTGATTCTTTACATTTTAGATAACGTTTAACATTTATTTAGGCAAGGTATAATCTTCCTATGTTGCCAGTGGTACTTTATAACGGAAAATGTACCACATTTATCCATACAAAGATCAGTGTTGTGCGTACGATAAAATTAAAGGCAGTGTTACTTCCAGACTTTTTTCTCCGGGGAGATACTAGATATTTTCGGGGGGGGGGGCGGTCAACAATTTCCGGGGGGGGGGGGGCGGACACTAGAAAAAGTATATGTTTGCTATATAAATTCCATCTCGTTCGGGGGGGGGGGGGGCGGTAGACTTTCTTCGGGGGGGGGGCGCCGCCCCCACCCCCAAAGAGATGCCTGGAAGAAACTCGGATTATAGGTAATATATCGTTTTATGTTCGTAAAAATTCGGCCGAAGCTTGTAATATAAAAGAAAGGTAACGTATTGATATCGATTTAACATAAGTAATTTGTGATATAGTTGTGTCAAATATAACAGATAATTGAAAAATAATCCAAAAGCGATGTCTAAATATATCAATATAGGCCAGAAATTAACTTTAAACTGAAAAGTTTGAGGTGCAAGATTTGCTATATAAAAAGCTGTTAGCTTTAAATTAGAGTGGTTTTCCCAAAAATTCTAACAATAAGTTACAAAAAAATAACTTTAAAAAGATGGCTGCTAAGTAAACAAGCTTGGCTGCACCCGATGAAAACATAACTAATCATTTTTTATAACTAGAAATTTTTAATAACTTGTTTTTAAAAAGATACAAAAAATATTTTATTTTAATTTTTTTTAAAAACATTATCCTATTAAAATATTAAAATTGCGAAAAAAAAAATTAAACTCTAATAAGTCACCTTTCTGTCACATTTCTAGCTTCAACCAATTTTATGAGCCTAATACGATTTATTAATTATAATTTTTTAAATTTTTATATTTTTATAACTAAGGTAATCAGTGTGGTTGAGAAAAATAAACAAAGACATCATGGAGTCATATATAGCGATACTTAAAACAAAGAGTCTTTTCTGATTCTTTGATACAAACTTTTACTTGAAATATAACTTAAATATTAAGTTTTTCTTTCTGTTTTAGAATCATCCACTAAACAGACAAAAATAGAAAAAAATATATGTTGTTTTGATTGGCAAAAAATGAGACCTAACTTTCCTATTTATTGGCAAACATTGCTTTTTGGCCCGGCTTATCGCTTCCTTTCATTAGCTTGATGTTTTACGCTATGGGTGCAGAAAGTGGGAATTCCCAGTCGAAGAGTTTCAGTCGCACCATCGTCTAAGTAAATATAGTCGTGTTTTGACAATACACACGTCTAAAGAAAACACACGATATTATATGAAGGCTTGGGGGTCGGCGTGGTCGAGTCGGTAAAGCTAATAATTATATACGTTAAAGTCTCGAGTTCGAACCCTCGGGCAGATGAGGCTCATTAGCTGGGGACAGCCACTCTTCTAGGAGAGACAACTCCAAAATCAAACAGCTGCTGCCTTGTAGTTTGTTCTTGGTTGGACAAAGGCTATGGAAGCAAATCCAAAAAGAAAAGCAGGATGAAATCGGAGTCCATGGCCTCAATGGCGCATAACCAGTTGACACGTTATCCTTAATTGTGATGGAAGCATGGTCGAGTCGGCAAAAAGCTCATGGTTGATAAATTCGAATAAAGTCTCGAGTTCAAACCCTTTTGGCAGATAAGGCTCGATCCCTCCCAACACTAAAAATTAAGAACGAAGAAGAAGAAGAAGATATGAAGGCTGTAGTGAGTGTAGCTATACCAATACGTATTTGGCATTTTTAATGTAAGATTGCGTTTCCTTTTATCATAATTCTATTTTTATAGCAAGGTCTAAATATACAATAAGCTTAAAATTGTATTGGCTTAGCTCTAACAGAATAAAAGTAAAACAGAACATAGATGCCATATTTTGATTTCGACGATAAAAATAGTAACTTTTAACAATAAGAGTTATTAATAGTTTTTCGAAATGTCTTCTGCCTTACTTTAAAATAACCACAATCAATAGTGTTTTTTTTTAATTTAAATAGTTAGAACGAAACGAAATATAATATTTGTTTTCTTTTTTCCCAATTTGAGTTTATCATCAACTGCTGATGACTGTTGTGTGGTGGAGCCAAAGGCTTAGCGACCCTTCCCGGCGCCCGGGGACAATATTTCGATTTGCACCCCCCCTCCTCCAACTTTTGATTTGCACCCCACATCAAACTTTTGATTTGACCCCCCCCCCCCCCCTCATGCTTTCATTTTATTTTTCCAACCCATTTTGCCCCCCCCCCCCCCATCGCTACGCCTCTGGGTGGAGCAAACAATTAATAACCCAAAGGTTCGACTTCGCTTCCCGGGAGTGAATTAACAAACGGTGCCTGAGATTATATCAAGCTAGATGGGGAATGTAACGGCTGGGTGGGTACACAGTGACTGGGCAATAATTTCATCAAAACATCCCGATGTCAAGGAACCAAATGAACATCTCATCGTCAGCATTACGTTGGGAGCGGCTTGGAAAGAGAGCGCATGCTCTAACTTCGAAAATCCCGAGTTCGAACCCCGATGTAGATAATATCTTAGATAAGGCTTGTTAGGTTAAGACTGCAATCTATCTACGAGAGATTGTTCTTGGGTGATAGACACAATGAAAGTATATAGGCCTATATATATATATACATATATATATATATATATATATATATATATATATATATATATATATATATATATATATATATATATATATATATATATATATATATATATATATAATCTATGACTGAAAGTTTGTCCCTCTCTCCCCGGAAAAAATTCCGGGTATGCCTGCAGATGCCATGTAGAGTGATCTAGTTAAACAAACTTTACAGTGTTTTGACGTTTCGTTCAAAGTTTACAGACGCTTAATGAAAGTAGTTCTAGAAAATTCTTGCTCCTGGTGGTATGGGAGGCATGCGAGGCATCAGAACAGGTGTACACAGGTGAGTGCTGGACAGGTGTGTGGTGTTCCAGAGTGAGCAGACAGCCCGTGGGTCATGACATGTCCGTGTGAGTTCAACCTGACGGGGGATGCTGACAAAACGGCGGGGGGGGGGGGGGGTAGGTCGCTCATATAACCAGAAGAGTTCGGTATGTGGGTTCGTTGTTATAGTCACGGGGATAAAGATTAATGCTGACTTGTTTCGGGTTCTTAAGTAAGGGTGGGGTTGGGAATGGAGGTGGGGGTCGGAGGAGGGTGGTCAGAATAGTTCCGGGTTATTGGGTAAATAAGTATTAGAACCTAACGGTTCTCAGGATAGGTGAAGTAGAGTTCACCTGTTTCAGTGACCTCGGCATATAAAGCGATGGTGTGGTCAGTTTGATGCACAGCCGCTATTACTTTCCTTAACGTGAATCACGTACCCATCAGAGCTGGGTGGACTATTGACCGTCATACGGACTTAAGCATGGATCCGAACACGAAACTTTCGAGATGGCAGTCGTATGCTCTACGACTCGAACAACCCATAATTGTATTATATGCTTCACCACAACAGTGTTTCCTTCAAAAAAATTTTCCCTCTGGGGGACGGGACGTCAACAATTGAAAATTTCCGAAGGGGGGGGGGGGGGCGGGTGGATTAATTTTTCGGGGTGGGGGAGGGTTTGACACTGGTAAAATAATACATTTTCTATTTGAATTCTATTTCGTTGGGGGGGGGGGGGGTAATAGACGTGCAACGGGGGAGGGGGGCTCTGCACTTGAAAGAATATAAGTTTACAAAAAAACTGCAAGTAATTGTTGCTTTAAAATAATATGTGAATGTGGTTATCGAAGGTAAATTTTAACTTAAATTTGGGTTTCCCACTAATGTGTTTGTAGGTATGAGTTACTCGATGCTTTTTATTTTAAACATAGGCTGCTTGTGGACGGCATGGCCTAGCGGTAGAGCGCTAGACTGCTAACCCGAAAGTCTCAAGTTCAATTAGAACGCCCCTGACTCCTCCTAAGCTCTGATGGGTATCTAACTAACGTTCATGAAAATAAAGGCGGTGGTACACAGTGCTGACCACGCATCTCATCACATGCCGAGGTCACTGAAACATATGAGCTCTACTTCATCTGTCTTGTGCACGAAATAGGTCCCTTTCAAACCTGACGGCCTACGGGGCAGGTGAAGTAGAGTTCAGTTGATTTTGAGACCTCGGCATATGAAGGTATCAGAGTTGGGAGGACTCAGGGACGGTCCACTGACTTCAACCCAGATTCGAACTCGGCACTTACGGGTCCAGCTCTCTACCTCTAGGCCAAATTGTGCACAAAAGGGAAACGATTTTGTTTTTAGTGATACACACAATTGTGTGTTAAGCTAAATGAATTCTCTATTTCACGCCTAGTCTGTTTCTAGCGGAGTTTCTTCCAAGCATCAGCCCCCCCCCCCCCCCCCTGAACGAAAACGAAAGAAATAATATACTTTTACCAGTGTCCGAGACCCCCTTCGGAAAATTTTAGTCCGATGCCCCTCTCCCCCCCCCCCCCCCCCGAAAATATCAAAAGATCAAGTCCCCCCCCCCCACCCCCCCCCCCCCCCCCCCCCCCGAGAAAAAAGTCTAGAAGAAAGACTGGTTTCTAGCGAACACAAGAAAAGGCGAACCATGAGACAGATAACGAACGGTTTAACAAAATGTCGGCTAAGACGCAACAGGGCCGTGTGAACTCTGACCTCCCCACTCCTCGGTCAAGGTCACCGTCGCCATAAAGTCGCGTCTGGTTGAGTGCTAACGGCTCACGTCGAAAAACAATTTGGCTTTTTTAATTACAGTCGACCGCGCCAGACCTTTCTTTGACGACTGTAGTGTAGGTAGTGGGGGTAGGATGAAAGGGAGATGGGGGAAGGGGATTGGATGCAAAAGGGGCAGGGTATCTTTCAAACTTTTTTTCTTCTGGGCTGGGGTGGGGGGGGGGGGCATTTTAGACATGGAGTGGGTTTAAACAAAGTTTGGGGCGGGGTACGGACACTGGTCAAAGTACAAGTTTTCCGTATAAATTCTATTTTGTTCGGGAGGGGGGGGGGGTGGCGAATTCGTGCTTGTGTGGGGTGGGGGTGGGGGTAGGAGTGTCAATGTCCTCAAAAGAGATACCTGAAACACTGAAAAGGAAGGAGGGCGGTGCTTTGGGTGTAGTGATTTTTTTTTTGGGGGGGGGGGGGGTGGGGGGGTGGGGGGGGGGAGTGGTAACAGTGAAACACCCTATAGAACTGATAGAGTGACTATTATAACTAGAACTAGTTCTAACAGATGCCATAGACATTTCCAAATTTTCGTATGCAAATAATATATTGTGGGTTAAATCGTCCACGGGGGATGGCCTAGCAGTAGAGATCTGGACTGCTAACCCGTAAGTCTCGAGCTCGAATCCGGGTTCAAGTCACTAGACCGTCCCTGAGTCCACCCAACTCTGATGGGTACCTAACACACGTTAGGGAAAGTAAAGGCGGCTGGAAATAGTGCTGACCACACTATCACTTCATATGCCGAGGTCACAGAAACAAGTAAACTTTTCTTCACTTGCCCCATAGACCGTCAGGCTTCAAAGGGAAACTTAAATCGCCCACACGCAAATAAAGCCTGACAAAACTTATTCATTATATAAACATTCTTATAATATACTAATTAAAAGTGTTTTATCTTCATTTTCTGTCTTCTTTTTTGTACTATTGTAAGGGTTTTCCTCAAACACAAGTAAGTATTACGTTTAAACCTGTTATGCGCCATATAGGCCACTGTATCCTTTCTTCTTCTTCTTCGTTCATAATTTTAGTGTTGGAAAAGATTCTCTTCAGCTCAATTGAAGTATCATGTGTAAAACAGTCATGCTCCATATAGGCCGTTGACTCCGATTTCAGCCTGCTTATTTTTTTGGATTTACTTCCATAGCCTTTGTACATCCAAGGAAAAAATGGTAAGGCAGCAGTTGTTTGATTTTAGAGTTATCTCTCCTAGACGTCTTGCTTCCAGAATGAACGAATCTGCCCATCATTCCGAACTTGGGAAATTAGGGTTTATCAAACACGAGCTTTTCTTAATAACAACGCCTTCCCTAATTTAAAAAAAAATTCGTCCTTAAGAACCCCAACTCCACCCCACCATCCTCTAGAACCGCCATTCGTCCTTAGCTCAATCTAAACAACTTAGACAAATAATATTTACAGCCATCAATACGCTAGATGCTGCTACTGACTCCCATATAAAGCCCTGTAGCTATCGTACAACGTGAAAGAACACATCATATCTATTTAGTAAACATCGCTCACTTTTGTTTACCCGCTTCCATTATGCCCTTATCGAATGCGTCGTTTACAGACGTCTTCACCAGAGTTCCTTCGAGGCATCTCTACGAGGGGTGGGGGGATTGGTGGGTCGCCGAAGAAAGTCTACCGCCGCCCAGAACGAAATGGAAATTGTATAGAAAATATATAATTTTACTAGTGTCCGCTCCCCCCGCCCCGGAAAATGCCACCCCCCGGAAAACGTACTCCGACTCCCCCCGAAAATATCAAGTGCCCCCCCCCCCTGGAGAAAAAAGTCTGGAAGAAACACTGGTTTCACCTACAGGGTAGTCTGGTCTTAGTGTATCAATACTCCCCTGAAATAAAAAAATACAAAAATCATCCTACCACGTGGTACAAACCCTCGACCTTGACCTTTCACCCCGTATCACGTGACAGCGCTGTAACGTTCAGCGACTGGTTATAAACCTTAGCACTCACGCGCCTGTCAATCACGTGGGGAAAAGACGACTCACCCACAAAAGTATCTGAAGGAGGGTTGAACTTTTGAAACACTCAGGTGTTGCCCGTGGGCGTTGGCTGGGTAGGGTGAACTCTGAACTCTGAACTTTGAGCTGCAGTGCGGACGGTAGTGTTGGCTAAAGGGTATAATGCTATTGGATAACATGTTGCTATATGGAAAGGGTATGTTATAACAAGGCGATGTATCTAATGTATCTATAAGGGCCAGATATCTTTTTGAGGCATGTATCTATAAGGGCCAGATATCTTTTTGATGCATGTATCTATAAGGGCCATATATCTTTTTGATGCATGTATCTATAAGGGCCATATATCTTTTTGATGCATGTATCTATAAGGGCCAGATATCTTTTTGATGCATGTATCTATAAGGGCCATATATCTTTTTGATGCATGTATCTATAAGGGCCATATATCTTTTTGATGC
This sequence comes from Physella acuta, assembly GCF_028476545.2. NCBI lineage: Eukaryota > Metazoa > Mollusca > Gastropoda > Physidae > Physella > Physella acuta. Next base: position 110,165 of record NW_026732184.1, on the reverse strand, counting down.
ATGTATCTATAAGGGCCATATATCTTTTTGATGCATGTATCTATAAGGGCCATATATCTTTTTGATGCATGTATCTATAAGGGCCATATATCTAGTTGGGCCATGTATCTATAAGGGCCAGATATCTTTTTGATGCATGTATCTATAAGGGCCATATATCTTTTTGATGCATGTATCTATAAGGGCCATATATCTTTTTGATGCATGTATCTATAAGGGCCATATATCTTTTTGATGCATGTATCTATAAGGGCCATATATCTTTTTTGAGGCATGTATTTATAAGGGCCATATATCTAGTTGGGCCATGTATCTATAAGGGCCATATATCTTTTTGAGGCATGTATCTATAAGGGCCATATATCTAGTTGGGCCATGTATCTATAAGGGCCATATATCTTTTTGAGGCATTTATCTATAAGGGCCATATATCTTTTTGAGGCATGTATCTATAAGGGCCATATATCTTTTTGAGGCATGTATCTATAAGGGCCATATATCTTTTTGATGCATGTATCTATAAGGACCATATATCTTTTTGAGGCATGTATCTATAAGGGCCATATATCTTTTTGAGGCATGTATCTATAAGGGCCATATATCTTTTTGATGCATGTATCTATAAGGGCCATATATCTTTTTGAGGCATGTATCTATAAGGGCCATATATCTTTTTGATGCATGTTTCTATAAGGGCCATATATCTTTTTGAGGCATGTATATATAAGGGCCATATATCTTTTTGAGGCATGTATCTATAAGGGCCATATATCTAGTTGGGCCATGTATCTATAATGGCCATATATCTATTTGAGATATGTATCTATAAGGGCATTATATCTATATGTATCTTTTAGAACCATGTAGCTAAAAGGCGATATATCAATTTGGATCATGTATCTATTAGCGTAAAGCATTTATAAGTGCAATAAAGCTGGGGGGGGGGGGCAATGAATCTCTAAGATCTTTATATCTATTTGGGCCATGTATCTATTAGATCACAGTATCTTTAAAGGATATATCGCCTACTTTTAGTGAGTCTATTGGCTATGTTTATAGCTTGGCCATTATGTTACTCTGGCCATGCTGCTATTATGGCCATTTTGCTATATTTAGCATTCCTTTTATAGGTACAACTTTGTCACATTTCATTACTCCCAACCCAACCGTTCACTTTGATCCCTGCTTGGCACATTGTCACAAGGTTTGTGACGTCATATACGCCCCCCCCCCGCCCCCAACCCCCTCAAGATTAGACTGTTGGGCTACTTTGTTGTTTCCAACGTGTTTCACGTTCTGTCACCTTGACCTTGACCTCCCACCTGTTATCCAGTTCACGGCGAGTGACCTGTTAGGTCATCAGGCTGACTAAACATTGATGTCACAATGTTAAAGAATATGTGAGGTTAATTAGATGTCAATCTCTACATGACTGATCGCAAATTAAAGCTGAAGTGAAACCTGATTGGCCAAACAGAAAGGGATGTGATCCTCGACTGACCACAACAATGGCGCTGTCCAGTACAACGTGTTGCGAGGTAACAACGCTATGCTTGCCAGTGGCCCACCTGCTGTGATCAAGGGAAGCTACTCGTTCAGTTCTTGACGCTTGACTTTATGACTTAGTAGCCTCCTTAAAGTTGTGTCTGCCCTTTAAGCGAAGATTTAGAAGGAAGAAGTCAATTTTATTCAGTATCTTCTCGTTTTGATCTTTATAGAATAAACTAAACATTTTAAAGTACAGCGTATTTTTTATATTTTTGCAACCATTATTTTCTTCTTTTTGTTCTGCGTATAAATTTGGTCTTGCACTGAGTGATCAGTGTTTAGTTTAAGTTTCCACATCGCATCTGCTTTTTAAATCCCCCCGACTGCTGGAAGAAATGATAGATTGGGTGATAAGAATGAACCCTGGACTGGACATTATGCACTGATGAACTATTCATTTGATTGTCTAATGTGTATAAAAGAGTTGTTTGATTTTCAGATTACTTGATACTGTGTAAATCTTTGGTGTAAATATTTGTATAAAGAGTATTAAATTACTTGAAAATTTAAAAAAAAAAAAAATAAATAAATAAATAAAAAAAATCCCCCCCCCCCCAACCATTCCAACTATTCAAACCTCCCCCATCCTACATCTTAAAAACCTATACCAGACCCATCACAACATGCCCTACTACATATTTCTACCTCCAACCCCTCATCAATTTTTTTCCCAACCCCTCATCCCCATTCCCCACCACCCATACATATACCCAACTCATCATAACACTCCCTACCACATATAACCACTTCACAATACCCATCTACATTCCCAACCCCCTCATCCCCATTCCCCACTGCTCATACTCGTTCCCAAAACTTCATCACAATTCCTTACCACTCCCACCCACTCCCATTCCAAATCCCTCATCCCCCATTCCCCAGTCTTCCCCAGTCTGTCCCAAACATCCAACAAACCAACACAAATCACAACAAATTACAAACATATTACTCAACCCAAAACATCACATTACAAAACATGTTATATGTACATCCCAACTTAACGAGTTTCTTTATTTTCTTATACCTGACTCTACCAGACTCAATACAAATACACAAATTGATCCTCGCGAGAAACGAATCCAGTTTTTTAAAACTACCCAGACAATTTGATTGCTTGTTGTCTTAACTTGGAGGTGAGTTGACGTCTGCGTGTAAATGTTTGCGTTTTTGTGTAGCAGACGGGAAGTGTTGGGAGTTGAAAGAGATGGCTTCGAGAATGTTCCGCTTGCCTGGAGAGCAGGAATTCTTACGATGGAGGCGTACCTGTTTCGTGGGTCTGGTGAGATCGTTTTCGTCGTTTGGTTGGGGGTGGGTAGGGAAGGGAGGGGGTGGTTCAGGGTGGGGGAGGCTCAGGTGTCGATACTATGAGTGAAAAAAGTGGGGGGAGGGGATAGAGCATTGTTTGTCAATAATCATAGTTTTTAGGATAATAACCGTAGTCAATAAAGGGTTGTGGTTGGGGGGGGGGGCAGTGGAGGGTTGGATTAAAGGGGTAGGATTGGAGTAGTCGACAGTAGCTGGGAGTAGAGGATTGTAGAGGGTAGGATGGGGTTGGGTAGAGGATTGTAAGTGTGGGATGGATGGCAGGAATTTAAGGGTGAGGGGGGTGGTGGTAGAGAATGATGTTTTAGGTGTGTGGGGAGGTCAGGATTGTTAGAGTTAGGGGGGGGGGGTCAGTGATTATAAGAGGGGAGGATATCGGATTGTAGATGTGGGGGATGTAGAGGATTGTAGGTGTATTTGTTTTTTTTTTTTTTTTTTTTTGGGGGGGTAGTGTTTTGAAAGTGAATTGTAGGTTTGGGGGATAGAGGAATGTAGGTGTGGGGAATAGAGGATTGCAGGTGTGGGGGATAGAGGATTGTAGGTGTGGGTGATAGAGGAATGTAGGTGTGGGGAATAGAGGATTGTAGGTGTGGGGGATAGAGGATTGTAGGTGTGGGTGATAGAGGAATGTAGGTGTGGGGGATAGAGGATTGTATTTGTATGTGTGGAAGGGGTAGGGTAGAGGGTTGTTGTTAGAGGATTATAGAGGTTTGGAATAAAGGAAAATAATGAGGGAGGGGCAGGACTAGAAACATTGAAGTATTGGATAGGCAGGTCTAACAAGTCTGAAGAAATGAGCTACGGACCCGAAGCACTGAGCAGTGGCGTAGCCAGGATCGTCTCAAGGGGGGGGGGGGGGTTACAATTTTTACCCGGGGACAAACTTTCGATTTCCAACCCCCCCCCCCTCAAACTTTCGATTTGCACCCATCTCATACTTTATATATATATATATATACCGAGGGGTCTATGGGGGGGGGGGGGGGGTTATAACCACCCCTAACCCCCCCCCCTGCCTACGCCACTGGCATTGAGTGAGCTAATGTGTTTAGCATATGCCAGACTGTTATACGGCTTAGAACCTTAGCTGACAGACAGACAGAAAGCGATTCGGTTGGGTAGCACTCAGAATAACAAGACAACATGCAGTCATAAATCTGACATCAAAAGACACGGACTTGGATTAAAAAAAAATTTCGGCTCGATTCCCCCTCCCCCCTTTATTGACATGCCCCTTGTTTGTTCATAGTTGAGGAAAAAAAGAATGAATTGAAATTCTGAGTAAACGTCTGTGTGTTTTATTGATTTGATTGTTGAAAAAAAAACTACGAGATGGTAAATTCAATATTATTATAAAAAGGGCAGCTCATTTCGTTAAAAAAATCCTCTGAAAATACAAAAGCGATCATGTTTCTTTTATACTTTTTTTTTCGGGCGGCGGACTGAATTTTCCGAAGGGGGGGGGGGTGCGGAAACTGATAAAAGTATATATTTCCAATAAGAATTCTATTTTGTTCGGCCGTGGTGGGGTGGGGGTGGGGGTGGAAGAGATGCCTGAAAGAAACTCTGGATCAGATATGTGTAATTTTCATTGTATTCAACTGGACGGCCAGTCTTCATAACTTTCATCTAGACTTAGACGGCAATTTTTTTTTTCAACCGTGCACCTGCTGAAATGAACTACGACTGCTGAACCGTCTATTTCCTCTACGTCTCAAGTCTGCTAAGAAAATTAAAAATAATTTCCTAATTCCCACCCCGCACTACCCCCTGTACCTTTCACACAACCCCCACCCCCTTCACTCTACCCTCTCCCAAACGTTTCAATTACCCCGTGTCATTGTTTGAACTATTACACGCACGAATTCCCCTTTTTCTTTTATACCCCACCCCCCCCCCCCCACACCCCACCTCTCTGCCTCTTCAAGCGTTAACTCACAACACGTGCACGCGTCTTGAAGATCGCTCACTCGCAACGCACATTGAAAAAAAAATGCACTGCCGTTAAAATCTCATCGCTCCTCAGTCCCCCGCCACAAAGTTTTGAAGCTCACGAGTTTTTAAACGTTGCCAGCCCACGTTTGCAATAAGCTCAAAGACGTAAACCCATTTCAATGAGGATGGATGGGCAATTTTTGTGTAAATATTTTCTTCTATAGTACGGTGATTTATTTCTACTTGAGAGGTACTTGTAGATCTAGGCGCCGTCTCAAAACGCACCAGTCTTCACAAGGGGGCGCGGGTACGAAACCCTCAAAGTTATTAAGAAGTTCAAAATTAATGATTTTTTTTATTTCTAAAATTTCTTTATTTTGAAATAAATCTTGATATATATAATAATTACCACTAATCATGAAGACCATTACATTTTATTAAGATACTTTACTTAGGATAGAATGTATGATTTATATTTCTACACACAGGAAGTTTACTCTAAAGTCTATACCCTAGTTACTTGTAATCAGGGTTTCTTTCTGACTTTTTTCTCTCCGGGGGGGGGGGGGGACACTTGAAATTTTTTGTGAGGCGGGGGGGGGGGGGGGGCGGACACTTGTAAAATCATTTATTTTCTATATAAATTATATTTCGTTCGGGAAAGGGGGGTGGACAGGTTTTTTTTTTGGGGGGGGGGGGGGGGGGAGAATGGGGGGGGGGGGGTGGTACACGCTCGAAGAGATGCCTGAAAGAAACTATGCTAATACTGATGCTGATGTAGATGGTGAAAGTGGAACAAGGTGGCGTCGAGTTTGAAATTTGGATATTAAAACACTGATGCTGAACAATTACTGCGGATTTGTTAAATTTGCTTTATTAATGATGAATTGCTGAAGTGTGCGGTGGTGTTTGAAATATATATACTAACTACATCGCAAATTGCGACGTTTTATCTGATCTAGTAAAACAGTATATGTGTTGTACAATAATGCTCTTTTCTTCTAAATATGTCAATAATAATTACAAAAAAATTATTTTTAAATGAACGTAATTTATCCCTAACATTGTGAGATTTTAATTAACAACAATCTATTATAGTTCCTTTTCAGATCTGACGGTCCATGGGGCAAGTGAAGTAGAGTTTACCTGTTTCTGTGACCTCGGCAATCTAAGGTAGAGAAGACTATAATTTAAAAATATAACTACGCTAATTAAGAAGACTAGGATTTGGGGGTGGAAAGGGGGGGGGGGGGGGCGTGAAACCATTAAACTCACCATCTTCTTAACAGAGAAAAAAGTCCATGTTAGTTACGGCGATATCAAGCGGCATGATTGATAATGGCTGTGGCTGTGTAGGCTTTAATAAAGCCACTGGTCAGTACGGTTGAATCCTCGCTTTACACGGCTCAACGATTTCCGGTCAGTTAAACCGGACAAAACCAGTGGCGGAACTAGAAAAAAAAGGCCACCCCGCAAAGAAATTTTTTGGTCCCCATATATATATATATATATATATATATATATATATATATATATATATATATATATATATATATATATATATATATATATATATATATATAATACATATATATATATATATATATATATATATATATATATATATATATATATATATATATATATATATATATATAATACGAAAATACTAATATATAGTACTCATTACGGGCTTGTTTGACTTTTTAAAAAAATTCTTAGTTTTGAAAAAAAAAATAAAACAAGTTACAACAAGACGTCATTTGTATGAGTGCTATTAGTCTGATATGTAAATCTCTGTTTAATTATATGTTTTCTAAAATGCTTCCTATAAGTTAGTAGGTCAAAAGAATATGAAGCATGAAAACTTTGTATTTGTAATGGTTTCTTGCGTTATGTTTATGTTTTTTTTTGTATTTTTATTTTTAGTTTTAAATACATTTCATTTTCATGCTTTGTCATTCTTTATTATGTTTCTCTTTTAAAATAATAACTAAGAGAAGTAGTTGCTCTTTAATTTGTTTAGTGCGAATCTATTAAAAGGTGCTTAAGAGCACACATATTTGACTATTTAAAAAAGGGAGATAAGTTATGGAAGTGGTTAGACCGTTTACCTATCTTATACGCGATGGATTTATTTTCAAAAGAATTTTGCCGACAACAGCGTGCGTTTGATTGTAGGAGAAAAAAAGGAGGACTCGGGATGGTCTCTATAGAATAAAGATAATGAAACCGCAGCTACAGTCTTCTTTTTACAAAACACAACTATCAAGTCGAAAATGCAAGAAAATTATTTTTTTTAGCTGTAAAAAAAAATAATTATGGTCGGCTGTGGGCCCCTAAACGGCCCGGGCCCCCCCGCATTGCGGGGTCTGGCGGCACTGTAGTTCCGCCCCTGGACAAAACCACACGCCACATTGGACACGAAATGACCGGATTAATCTTTTACAGGCCGACACGGGGCTTGACAATAAAGGGCAGACAAACGCGTTAGCGGGCTGTGTAGTTCGTGAATCGTCTCCCCCTGATCTATCAAACACCTGCTGGTAAAGGGGCCCCTTAATTTTACGGAGTTGTCACCCTTAGCGCCGGCACAGGGGCATTAATTCAGGGGGACTCTACTTTATGTTAACGCTTGGATTATCGCACTTGTTCCCTTTATGACTAACATTTTTCATAATACGTGAATTTTCTGTTAAAAATTCATACATTTAAAAAAAAATCAAACTATAATAAAATAGCATAAAAAAGATTGAAATGAAAACATCTTTCAAACATAAACTAAAGATTGCTCTTTAGACCTAGCGATCCATTGGGTAGTTAGAGCCACGCCGTCTATATTTCAAAACTTGCTATTGAGTTATTTATAACCATGCATTTGTCTTGGAAGGTTACAAAATTAAATACACTAAAACACGTTTTACATAAAAGAAAAATTAATGTTGAATATAACATTACATGTTTTAACGAAAAAGTGATATGAAGTTTACAAGAGACAACACAACTTCATTCTAAAAGTGACCAAAAGGGTAGTTTTTAAAGGAAGTGACACGTACCTGTAGGTTGGGAACATCTGCATTTTCTTGAGGAACTCTGCTTTCGGGAAGGTGTTGTGTTAAAAAATGCAGTGTAGTTTATGAATCGTAATTTGTAATACACACTATTACTTTATTGTTAAAATTATTTGACTGAATGGCCTGTGGTTGTGTGAGTGGAGGGGGGGGGGGGGTACCAAGAACGTTGCGTTCTTACTCAAACACACAGACAGACACACACTCGTACACTCACAAGCACACGCACAAGCACACACACACTATCCAATATGAATCTATAGCATTAAGAACATTTTTGAAGTTTTTGAAATGTACAAAGACAAGAAAATATTCTCGCTATACACGCAACGTTTCGAAGCGTTTTCCTCATTCCTCAACTTTCATCAGTGAAGCTGCCTTCTTCAAATTTTTTGTTAAATTTACCGATTTACCTGTCTTTTACTACTCACTGGTACAATCTAAGGGAATTAACTGTATAATATTTTAACTTCCAGTGCGAACACGATTACCTCCCTGCATTTTTACCAGCTAATTTATAAAAACTTGCGATGATAAGAAAATAAAAATATAATAAAGTTTATTGTTGATAAACTTTAAAACAAAAATTATATTCAATTACAAGAATTGTCCCCAGAAATTATAACCAGCTACTTTTAGGACAATTATAACTGTAAGAAGAAGAAGCCATTAAACATTATAATTTTTAAAGATAGTTACACCCCTTAGCCCATAATTTTCTTAAACATTTTTAGCGCAATTTCCATTCTGGAGAATTGCGTTTATTAACCCGTCATTTCTGGATGGATGGATGAATGGATGAATGTGTGTCCGCAGCTTTAAGTCGTATCTCCTCCTCAACGAAGCAATATCGATGACTAGTTCCAAAAGCAATTATGTTAAGCAAGTTACGAGGATGAACATAGGCCATAAAAATTCCGGGTTTCTTTCATGGATTTCCCGGAAAAGCCAAAAAACCTCGAAATAAAGCAGTTTTTGGCCCATATCTCGGCAACCAGACCACTTAGCGACTTGAAACATGTACCAATCGATTCCTGCTATAATTTAAAAAAATATTGCCGAAGAAAGTTTTCAAAAATATCCTTTCGTTCGGTCACAACAAATTTTTTGAATTAATTAAAATTTGGACCGAATTAGTAGGCATTTTATGCAACCACACCACACGCGTCATCACGTTCAATAGCTGCGCCATCACGTTCAATGGCTGCGACATCACGTTCAATGGCTGCGACATCACGTTCGGTAGCTGGGCGCGCAATGGTTTTTAGTCATATACTCTATTGTAAATAAAACATGTAAAAACGTTTTAATAACTAACCAATGGTTTCACTAACCCTGCTCTTGATTTACGCTACGACAGAGCTATTTTTAGATAACATAAGGAAATTGCGCTAAAATTGTCACTAGACTTTTTTTAATTACTTGTTTTTTTAATGATTGTTAATAATATATTTAAATGACTTTTGGTTGATGATTGATACTGTAGTGGTCAAAGGAAAAAACTAAATTCAAATTGTCATGAAATTTTTTTGTAGTTTTGAGTTTCATTTTAATCTTTCATAATCTTACTTTCAATGTAACATTGTTATGATTATCGCAACTTATTTCTTTCATTACTGGCTTAAATTTTTTTTTAGAGATTATAAAATTCCTCTGGAGTTGGTCAGTGTGCAGAAAATATAAGCCGCACGGTTGTCAGAAACCACTGGCTCTCTCTATAGTAATACATCGTCACAAAAGTTTGAACTATTTCTTAAACCACTCCACACTCGAAAATTGTATCTCATCCCTCTTACCCAATTTTACGCTTGAGAATAATGACGTTTTTTCTTTGTGTATTGTCGTATCTCATTTTTAGTGTAATGCCAAATCTCACCTTAGTGTAATGTCATATCTCACCTTTTTGTAATGTTATATCTCATTATAGTATACAATCATATCTCACGTTTATGTAATGTCATATCTCACATGTGTGTAACTCCAAATCTCACCTTTTTGTAATGTCATAACTCATTACACTGTAATATCATATTTCACTTTTGTGTAATGTCATATCTCACCATATCTCACCTTTAAGTAAATTCAATTCTCACCTTTGTGTAATGTCATGTTCATTATAGTGTAATATTATACCTCACTTTTGTGAAATGTCATATTTCACCTTGTGTAGTCATATCTCATAATTGTGATATGTCATATCTCATTATTGTATAATGCTATATATAATCATAGTGTAATCTCATGTCATCTTTGTGTAATGTCATATCTCACCTTTGTGTAGTCATACCTCCTAATTGTATTATGTAATTCCACACCATTGTGTAATATCATATCTCATTATTATGTACTGTTATATCTTACTTTTGTGTAGTTTTTTCTCACCTATGAGTAATGTCTTACCTTTGTATAATGGCAAGTCTCACCTTTTCATAAGAACGTATGTCACCTTTGTGTAGAGGGTACATTTTGATACTCTGATTCCATAACCATAATATAAAACAAGAAAAACGCATTGAACAGTTTGAACTAAATTTTATTTAACCATTTTCTTCTATAAAAAAAATTATACACAACATTACTTTATGTACACATTTCAAGGACACACCCGCTTAGACTATGTACGCATATTAAGGGATCGGGGCACTCTTTATATAAAACGATGTAGCTGCTAACACATTTCTTTTGTTCTATTGCTATATTGTTATTGTTTAGCGCAATTTCATACACCTGAATTAAATAGCTACTAAATGTTTTTAGGTGCTTAGTTTATGCTTTTACCTTTTTTTTTAAATTAAGTATTTCTTTTTTAAACTTTGAGCGGCCTAATCATTTACTACAGTAACTAAATATAATTACTTACTTTCAATAAATTTCCTTGTACACATATTTTAATACGTATTTATTTATGTATTACCTAACGGAAAACTAGAAACCTTCTTACTAAAATAGCTATACGAAAAGCGTAGTGTACAGACTGCTTTATAATAATAAATATGAGTATATCAAAGGGACATAAGTAACTTTTTGTCTACTATTTCATGTGTTGGATCCCTTACAAAATAAATGTCAAACTTAATTTAAATATATAAAACATTTGTCGTAGAACATACTACTTACATTTTATATATAAATTATGCTCATATATTTACAGTAAAGCGAATTAAATGGTTCGAACACAAGCAAGGCTATAAATAGAAACATTAATTCATGTTCAATATTAATTTCTGAAAGATTTTGCTAGGTTAAAAATTAATAATTTCCAACAATCTAAAATAATTTCCAGAAGAATTTGTTTTAAAATTTGTTGAAAATTTTGGAACTTTTAACAACTTTCTTTTAGACGCCACAAAATGAATTCTGAATAGAAAATATTTAGCTTAAGAATCAACCGTGAATGTTTAACATAATTAATTATATTACAAGTCAATAAAAGCTTTATAATATATAGTATAACAAAAACATGCATCATAACAATATTTTATATATATTAATCAGTGTATATAAACATAAATTTCAGCAAGATTATATAAATATATGTGCTCACTGTTCAGTCAGACTTACCAAACACACCTTAAGCATATTATTATGTTCAGTGTGTGTACACTAATTAAGATAACTTATTAGACACGTATGGCTATGTACAAGACAGACGCACACATCACAAGTGACTAGTATAATTAGATATCATACATTTTTTTTCGAAAATAAATTGAAATATGTTAGTTTTTTTAAAGGTAATTTGCATTGCATTTATAACATCAAACATATTTTGTTGGGTAGTCGATTTTAATTTCTGCATCAAAGTCTTTTGTTATTTTTTTTAACGATCATGCACCGAAGTTAAAATAATACACGTTTTTAAGGGTCAGCTGAATGTTCTATCAAGATTAAATCCTTCTCAGTAAATATGTTACTTTTAAACATTTACTTTTTTTTATCAATATCAATTTGTATTTTATCTAACAGAAAATAATGGTGCAGGTGATTTTTTTTGTTTATCGATCACATTTAAACAATAGTTGCATTTATAAACTTCCAAACTAAAATGTGAGTATAGCATTGGCTGCTATTTTTTCTATATGAAAAACCATTATATTTATGTAAAGTAGTTGAATATTGACATTTAAAAACCGATTTGAACAATCAACCCTACACGGAATTTGTTTTTAGTAACTGATTATGCAAGTTGTCATTTTGTAATATAGGGTTAGTGGGGAATGGGGAATGGGACGGGGGTGGGAGAGAGCAGTTTTTTTTAAACATAGGTTTGGTGTGGGAGAGGGAAGTTGAGGGTGGGGTATTAGGAAGCAGGTATTTTTTTTCAACATAGGTTTGTTAGGAAGTTCGATGGGTGTAGGGAGCAGGTCATATCCTTTTTTTAAACACATGCTTTGTTTTTCCAATGTAGTCTGGGTATCCTATTGTGGCTGAGTCACATCGATGCCACTGAATTTAAAGACTTATCTCATTTCCCAAAGCCCCCACTCCATGCTCAGAATCTACATAAACAAGTGTTTTTTTTTTTATCAAACACAATATCTCTATCTTATTTTCCTTTTATTCGCTTGAACTATGAACAAAATAACACAGCCATTTTAAATCATGTATACATGGAATACACCTACGGGCAGTTTCTAATAAAAGACCAAGCATTCCTGAACGGAATAACAGTAAAATATATTGCATAATTAACATCACATTTCAAATCATCTGCTATACGATCGGATGTAGGTACTAGGCAACAAATCACATCTCTCTATACTGCTCACATCTTATAGTGGCAAGAAAGATTAAATTATAAATAGAACAAACTTATTTTTGCAGAATATATTCTTTCGGATGAAAGAAGAATATGTCACTATTTTAAATTATATCACATGTGTTTTTTTTTTATTAAACTGTGTAATCAAAGACAGGCGCCAGACTGCTAGCCCGAAAGTCTTGAGTTCGAATCCGGACAGACCGTCCCTGAGTCCACCCAACTGTGATGGGTACCTAACTCACGTTAGTGAAAGTAAAGGCGGCTGGGTATAGTGATGACCACACTATCTCTTCATATGCCGAGGTCTCTAAAACAGATGAACTCTACTTCACCCGCCCCATATGTCTTAGACACGAACAGGAAAAAAGGTGATGATGATGAATCATAGACCAGACCTTCAAGTAGATACAGTACTAGCCGGCTGTTTTTCATCTAGTGTAATTAAGCACTCGAATACTTGGTAATCGTCTTAAAAGGCATGGAATGCTGAACGTTTACACCAATACACTCACAATTACATACAATTTCTTCACTTCTCTCTTCATCATTGATATACAAATCCAGAAAGTTATAAGGTAAACAGTTACCTTTTTTTTAAAAAAAAATCATCTACTTTTTTGTAAAAAAAACAAAAAAAAACAAAAAAAAAAAGAAAAAAAAACACTTTAAAAAAAAAATATCGTTTCTTTGTTAACGTAAAATCCGTTAAAGTAAAATCAGATTTTGATCGATCTTACAGCGGTTAAAATCTCCGGGCGTTTTGATATTTCTTTGTGGATCTGATTTTTAAAAATTCCGATTTTACAAATGTATCCATTGAATTTCATGCACAGATTTTTAAAAAACTCGTGTTTTGAATTTTTCTTAGGTATAAAATTTAGGTCAGTTTATAAAAACAGGTCAGTTCTTGACCTAGTTAGAGAAGGTCGGTTGAGATGAATAAAATGAGGTAACAGATGAGATAAAAGGTCGGTAACGCTGAGATAGGTGAGGTACTGTTGTGGGGGTCATCGTGGCTAGCTCTGACGTCAGTGTCTGTGGAGAAAATAGTGGGAAATACATGAGTACATTTCCGTTTAGGGGTACCAAATCCTCGGGTAATAGGGTCTTAGTTTAAAAGAGTTAAATCCAAACACAACGGCGTAATATATATATATATATATATATATATATATATCCACCAGCTAACCGTAGTCATAACTGTAACTTGATCATAATACATAATTCTAAACTTTATATAAACACATTAGTCCTAAAGACTTATTTCGAGATCTAACACTCAGTGTTTCTTCCAGACTTTTTTCTCCAAGGGGGGGGGGGGCATGTTGATATTTTCGGGGGGTGGGGGACGGACGGCGGACCACATTTTTACGGGGAGGGGGGGCGTCGGTAAAAGTCTATGTTTTCTATATAAATCTCATTTCGTTCGGAGGGGGGAGGGGCGGGGCGGCAGACTTTCTTCTTCGGGGGTGGTGGGGGGGGGTGAGTCCCACCGAAGAGATGCCTGGAAGAAACTCTGCTAGCACTAAGTATTTTTTATTAAACAAAAAAATAAATAAAAATAAAGCTAAAACGTTACTAAGAGCAAATTTAAAGATAACAATATAAGGGAAATGACTCTAGAGAGAAACAAAATAAAACTAATTGAAAATAAAATAAAAATTTGCATGACTGATCAAAAATTTGTAACATTAGTTGCATTGATAGAAGATTGGTCACTTAGCTTACACACACACACACACACACACACACACACATATATATATATATATATATATATATATATATATATATATATATATATATTTGGTATGTCCAATCACCTACCATGATACGGTTTATCACCATCAGACGGATGCCTAGACTTGCCGTCAGGCTCTGAGTTCTGCGTGACGTCAGTTCTGTTTTCTAAAGCCCGCGCCCTATGAGGAGGCTCACAGCAGATGGTTACACCGTCTGCTGTGAGGTAAAACAGAATCAATGCATCTGGTTTTCAATGTCAAGGTTACTCTCTATCTAGATTCTAGTCATAGTGGGACTCCGCGGAGAGAGTGTTAGAGAGCTAGACTGCTAACCCGAAATTTTTTTTAGTTCGAGTCCACCCCGCTAAGATTTGTACATAACCTACGTTAAGTAAAGGAAAGGTGTCTGGGCATAGTCTTGCCCACAATGTTCCCTTGTATGCCTAGATCATTGAAACACATTAACTCTACTTTATCCGCCCCATGCAAAATAATTAAGTAATGCAACTTAACCTTAAGGCTTAACTTAATGATTAAATGAACGGTGATTAAATAAAAGTCTTTCTGTGTTTTAAAAATGCGATTTTACATGAAGAACAAAGATTTACTTTTACTATGCCCAGCCGACCTGTATTTTTCTAAAGAGAGCTCAGGGACGGTCTACTGACTTGAACCCGGATTCGAGCTTAAGACTTATGGGCCAGCAGTCTAGCTCTCTACCGCTAGACCACTCCGTCCCTCTGTACCAATGTAGCTAGTAAGTTTTATTTCAATGCTTATATACACTAAAGTAACAGAAGCTTTTACATTTAACTTGTACGTGAATCCAATTTACTAATATATTAAACTAAATAAGACAGCATATCTTTTTATAAATCATGTTGGTTTACTTATTATTATTTTACACTCTTTACAACGCCTTTGTTTAATATCAACTTGTAAGAAGTCAACTTTTTCTGAGGTTCATATTAAAGTATTTGTTAACACTTTCCCCTTTCTTTCTCGATAAGTTCCAGATTAAGATAAAATCGAACGCCTTTACTATGTAAAGAATTTGTCTTTTTTCGAGCCCTTCTCGATGCCTCTGTTGACGACTAACCGGAAAGGTATACATGTCCCACGCATTATATTGTAATTAGTTATTGCCTAATTAACACTCACCTTCCTTGTTCCTAATGAGAGGTTGACAAGGCATGTGCTCACAAGGAGGTTCGCTACAACCCGCGTCAGATTTGGATATAATTCTTAGCTCACCCACCGCTGAAAACAAATATTTGGATATAATTCTTAGCTCACCCACCGCTGAAAACAAAGGCACCATATTTTATTTACTATAAAATATGTAGGATTTTCAAACATAAACGTATTGCTTTATTTTAAGCAGTGGTTCTTAAACGTTTTCGAGGTACCGAACCTCACCAGTTTCATATGCACATTCACCGAACCCTTTTTTTTATTGTTCTTTTGTCCGCACTCACAAAAACCGATCGTTAATTATATGAGTCGGGTGTGTGCTTTGACCTCCGCCGAACCCCTGAGACTGACTCACCGAACCCTTGGGGTTCGATCGAGCCCAGGTCGAGAACCATTAATTTAAAGCACATTATACTTCCCTTCCAGCTATAAAATTTCTTACTGAAAAATTACGTTTTAGTTTATTTTAATAATTTAAATTAATTCGAGTGACTTTGATACGGGACAGATGTCCACATACATCCCTAACCTACACAAATCTCTGCTACATGTATCTGTATCATTGATGCTGGGCACATGTCCACAAACATCCTTAAACTGCACAGATATCTGCAACAAGTTTATATGACCTTGATGCTAGGCACAAATGCCCAAACTTTCCTGAACTACAGACTTCTCTGCTAGAAGTGCCTGTGTCATACATGTTGGCACATGTTCCCAAACTTTCGCCAACTAAACAAATCTCTGGCACATGTACCTATGCCGTTGGCACTGGGACATAATTAAACTAATCTTTGGCACAATTACCTGTATCATTGATGCCGAGCACATGTCCCCAAACATTGATAAACTACACAAATCTCAGATGCAAGTTTATGTGACCTTGATTCAGTGAACAAATTGCCAAAACTACACAAATCTCTGCTATAAGTTCATGTGACCATGATGCTAGGCACATGTTCCCAAACATTCCCCAACTAAACGAATCCCTGGCACATGTACCTGTATCATTGATGCTGGGCACTAATTCGTCAAACATTCCCTCTGTTTCTATGAAACCAGGGTAACCACACCGGAAGTGTGTCCCAAACATTTGATTGGTGATCGCCACATCCACTGCGCGCATGCCCCAAATATGACATCCGTCTGTTTCTTTGATTATGTCCCTTTGGTTGTCCAGAAGCTGTATTTTAATTATAAAACATAATTAAACGTGTTAATTAATTATGATTTTAATTACATGTATATCTAATGCATATCGATACAATTTTTTTTTAACTAAAAGTCAGCTCTTCAATGTAAAATTTTTATGGCTCTGGATCAATAGGAAATATTTACTTTTCTCGAAGGAATAGTTGATTAATTCGTCCAAACTAGTTATCAGTATAATGTATTCGAGACCTTTCCAAAGCCGATTTAGATTAAAATAGTACCCATTAATTGGGGAAGTAAAGCGATTGTGGAAAAATAATTTTTTCAACCATAAATACAAGCAATTTCGTTCTTGTTACAGATCTTGGGATATTAGTACTGTTATATTTATAAAACAAACCAAAAATCAACCCAAAACTACATTACATTCCCAGAACCCCTTCAGCCACCCCTTCTAGCATGGTGTGTGTGGGGATGGGGGGTCGTGCATTAATTGTATAACAGTCCTAGTGGCAGAGGCGTAGCGGGGTAGGGGGGGGTGCGGATCGCACCGGGTGACACCATTTAGGGGGGTGACACCATTTAAGGGGGTGACACCAAGGCAAAAAATAGCAAAGTATATAGAGAAAAACTTGAGGGGGGGGGGGGGTTGCAAATCGAAAGTTTGAGAGTGGGGGTGAAAATAAAAATTTTGACGGGGGGGGGGTGCAAATCGAAAGTTTGAAAGTTTGTCCCCGGGAAGGGTCGCTACGCCTCCTTGGGGTGACACCATTAAGTGCCGCACCGGGTGACACCCGACCTCGCTACCTAGTGGTAAGGAGGACTAGGACTGTTATACAATTAATGCACGACCCCTCCTCCCTTCCCCCACACACCGCACTTACACACACTACTTTCCTTCTATACGTACAATAAATTGTATCGCACTCAAATAAATAAATTACAAAAAAAACAAACAAAAAAAACACGAACATTACCGAGAAATAATTGAATCCTGGAGGTTTGGTATACCAGACCAGAATTTTATCTGGCAACCCGATGTTGGCCCGACAGTGGAGGGTGATGCTGCAGTGTTCACGGTCGGGGATGTATTTGTTGACGATCTCGGGGGCCCCAGGCTCCGCTTTAAGGAGGGTGGGGGGGGGAGAGAATACAGGACGGTTTTTTTTTTTAAATAGCCGTTCATCAAGGAATGACCAGACACATCCATGCATATCATTAGCCTGATTAAGGGGGAGGGGGAGTGGAGGGGGCGTGTTTATTTTAACCTTCGGGAATGAACAGATGACCTTGATAAGAGTTAATGGCGAGAATTTGGGCTTTGAATACATGGATTCGTAATTGCTGACTGGACAGTTTTGGTTATTGATGTTGTCGTAAGCTTGAATAAATGATGCTTATATCTGCTTATGAACAAATTTTCTGGTGTGTGTTATTATGTTTATCTTTTTTTCTTGAATACAATGTGTAAACCTATTCTATACGATGAGTGCAACTCGATACTCATTAAAACAAGGCTTATTGCAAACAACAGGGTATGATGTTGCATATTATGAGAACACTTATTATGTGAAAATTTGTATTTCCTTTCCAAATGTATTGGTATGGTGTGGTCGGTGGTTAGAGAGCACCATTGCTAGCCGGTAAGTCTCGAGTTCGAATCCAGGACTCGAGACAAAAGGAGGTCCCTGAGTCCACCCAGGTACACGTCTCATGTTAGAGGAATTAAAGACGACTGGACATAGAAATGACCACACCATTCCGTTATAATCGAGTTTGGATCTCGGTTTAGACCTGTGGTTGAAGAACGTCCCTGAGTCCACCCAGCTTTAATGGATACCAGAATTACTTTGGGGAGGTATGTTGTTGGCTGGGCATAATACATACCACTCAGAAAAAAATGACTCAACTTTGTCTGTTATTTAGAACGTCAGGTCCGAAAGGGTGCTTTGATTTTATTTGATTCGTAACTTATTCGTTTACGTTTTATCCTGGTTAAGTGTCTATATCTAGTCGTAAATATATTGTGTTTATCTTGCCTAAAAATATACATTCATGTACCCAGATAAACTTTACTTTTACTAATATTACCCCGTCTTAATACGAGTTCAGATCTCGGTTTAGACCTGTGGTTGTAGGACGACCCTGAGTCCACCCAGCTAAAATGGATACCTGCATTACTTTGGGGAGGTATGTTGTTGGCTGGGCATACTACATACCACTCAGAAAATTTGACTTTGTCTATTTGGAACGCCTAGTCCGATAGGGTGTGTTGACTTGATTTTATTCGTAAAGTACTCGTTTACGTTTCACCCTGGTTAAGTTATTACATCTAGGCTTAAATATATTGTGCGTATCTTGCCAAAAACATACACTGATGTACCCAGAAAGATTGGGCATCACAAAAACTCACTGATTAAATGAACAAACATTTAGCTCAAATCTAGATGGCCCTTTTTATGATTTATCTACTACATTATGAGGTTAACATTATTGAATTTAAGCTAGTGATCAGACATGATCAGATAAAATAATATTACCCTAATTACCCCAGGGGACGGAGTGGTCTAGCGGTAGAGAGCTGGACTGCTAAACCGTAAGTCTTTAATGCGGGTTCAAGTCAGTAGACAGTCACTGAGCCCACCCAACTCTGATGGGTACCTAACTCCTGTTAGGGAAAGTAAAGGCGGCTGGGCATAGTGCTGACCACACTATCTCTTCATATGCCGAGGTCACAGAAACAAGTGAGCTCTACTTCCCTTTAGACCGTCAGGTTTGAAAAGGGAACTTTACTTTACTAATATTACCACGTCTTTACGCGAGTTTGGATCTCCGTTTAGACCTGTGACTGCATGACGTCCCTGGGTCCAACCAGCTATAATTGATACCTGAATTACTTTGGGGAGGTATATTAGCGGCTGGGCATAATGCGTACCACTCCATTCCTTAATATGCCAAGGTCACGACATATATGAACTCTACTTCATCAGCCCAATTGATCGCTAAGTCTAAAGAGAAACTTTGTTAATTTTTTAACACTATTATTTCAGACCGCATTTGTCATATCAAATCGATTTGTCAAGAAATATTTGAAAAATGCCTGCTATAAAGGGCAGGTCTTTTCATTCTAAATTAACTGAATAGGTTATAGAATTTAGCAGTATGGGCATTTATTTATCTTAATGTTGCGTAATTATAATCTACAATACATTTAGAAATTGATTATTGTGAGGTTCAGTGTTGGGCATTTTTTTCTATTAATGTTTGTTATTTATCATCTACAATACATTTAGAAATTGATTAATGTGAGGTTTATCATTACGTCAATTATTTTTTTTTATAGAAGACTCATGAACACAATTAGAAATAATATTCTATACCTATCCCAAAACAGTTTTAACAGTTCGAAAACAAACAATTCTCGGTTAATCCACATTTGTATAGATTTTTTTTAACCAATCGATTCGGGACTACGATTTGGCTGCATCCACGTCCCACAACTCACCATAAATACTCAGCTGTGCCGCGGCAGTGACCTCCCCTTGAGGCGTGATGGCAATACATCTGGGAAAATAAAAATAAAAATCGTTATAAAAATAGAATTCAAATATTCCGAAACATTCTATTATTTGCAGCTTCGAGTTTAGAAGAAAGAAAAAAAAAACAACCTTGAAGCAAAGTTTGTTTGAAGAAATATAAGTCAAGGCTAATATATTTTAAATCTGTTTTTGAAAAAAATAGTAGAGTTTATTGTGTCGGTCTGTTATTTTTTAAGAAGTACTAGCGTGTGTACTACATGATTTAAAAACAAAAACAACATTCTCCCATGACGTGTAGTATAGAAGAT
The DNA here is from genome assembly GCF_028476545.2 of Physella acuta. Lineage (NCBI taxonomy): Eukaryota > Metazoa > Mollusca > Gastropoda > Physidae > Physella > Physella acuta. Next base: position 89,591 of record NW_026732184.1, on the reverse strand, counting down.
AAAATGTTTTTACTTTTGTATGAAAAGATGAAAGAGAAAACAGTATTTGATAAATAAACCAAAATAATATGTGCATATTGTCTGAAATTACCGTTACTGTTTTTTTTCAAGATATTCAAGCAAATAATTGAGTTATTCTTTACTGGTTAAAGGGTTCTATCTCATACTATTATATATATATATATATATATATATATATATATATATATATATATATATATATATATACATATATATATATATACATATATATATATATATATATATATATATATATATATATATATATATATATATATATATATATATATATTTATATATATATATATATATATATATATATATATATATATAACACTATCAGCCCCTCCACTAACCCACCTGTTATTTTTATGTTAATCTTCTTTCCAATAGTGAAACCAACAATGGAGCTTTGTTTACGTTTTTTCTCCAGATAATAATTTCCAAAATACCTAACAAAGGGTTGACTGTCACTTTCATTATGAATGTTTCTCTCCCTTTGTGTCGACTTTTCATTTTTGACTAGGATTAAGTTACATGTTTAAGAAGAACAGCATTGTTCTCTACCCCCCTACCCACCCCCACAATCAGTGTAGGACAGCTGAGGAAGCAAGACACTAAGACAGGTAACAAAAGAAACTAATCTTTAATCTTCATGACATTTCAGTTTCTTTGATACCTGATTTCAAATACGTATTCTGTTTGTGGCTTAATTTTTGTTATCCTTTTTTTGATAACCTTGAAACTATTATATATATATATATATATATATATATATATATATATATACGGCATTCATATTCTATACATTATCATCAGTACATCTACATTCTATACATTACCATTCACTACTCTCTCTATATATATTATTTATTTATTCTAGAGAGCATTACCACGTATAGTCTCAACACTACAATACCATAGCTTTAAGCTAAACACTAAATGGCTAGCCATGGTGTCAAATATCGAAACACTGACATTTTTTTAAAGCATACAATACACACCATCTAATGACACCTTTCTTAAGCATACAAGCCATTTTGAGACACCGTCTTTAAGCATAAACACCATCTAACTGCATCTTCTTTAAGCATACACACCATCTAATGACACCTTTTTAAAGCATCTAATAAAACCTTTTATCATAGACACCATCAACGTTTCCCGAACACCGATGGTGTTTTTATTTACCTGAACTCTCCTTCATCGGAGCACGTGACGTTGGTGATGAGCAGATTGAACTCAACATGGCTCTGTTGTATGGTGATCATAGGGACCATTCGCGCTTTCAGCTGGGCTGGTAAATCTTTGCCCCATTCCGGAATCTGTGAACGGTTCCAAAAATCGTTGCGTTGATGTATTTAGCAAAAAAAAATAAAAAAAAAAAATAAATAAATAAAAAAAACTTTTTGTTATTATTATTTAACAAGCGTTTTTAATAAAAACAACTTTGTTGCAATAGGGCTGGTAAGTAGGTCACCAACCAGTTCTATTGCTCATGCAGGTTTTATCGAAATGTAGAACTAGTTGGTGACCTACTTACCAGCCCTATTGTATTGACCTACAAGCTATAGCTACAGACAATAATAATTATTCTTTGGTAGACTGTCTGATTTCAAACAAAAAGAAAGATAGAAAAGTATAAGACCACACAGATTCGATTACTAATAAAGTTTTGGAATTTAGTTTTTATTATAAAGAACAAACTTCCGTTGAGAATTACTGAATCGGATTTTATTTTTCTTTTAAAGTGATTGAATATGTTGCATTAAGCCTCGACAAAAATGCATAATTATTTTGTTGTGTTTAGTCTTAGTTGTTTTTTTTTTTGTGTGTGCGTGTGTTAAACCAACCATAATCCTTTTAATCTGCATCAGGATATTTTATTCGAAGAGTTTCTCGAATAATTTAAAAATACAGTTTTTGGAATGTAGCGTGCCAGTATAAAAAGGAATAATTCTAATCCGTTAATCTCAAACCGGCGTTAAGAGCGATTGAAAATTTTGTGTATTTTAAAACCATAGTGGATTTAGTGGATTCAGTGGATACTAGTTCTTTCAGTGGATTACATAAACACGATTTTCTTGTTTTCATTTATTTGGATTGTATCCATGAGCGTAGCTAGGGTTTAGGTCTAAGGCGGTTTCATTATATTTTATTCAGTGGTGTTATTGTGTTTTTGTTTTGCGTTGTTTTAAAGGGATTTTATACATGGGTGTGTTTAAGATTTAGTACTAAATTATCCTCTGTATGATTGTTTTGAAAGACGTGCGTAGTCTTTAGTACTAAGCTTTCTTTTGTTTTCATTTTTCTCATTCCCTTGATTCGTGAAATTGGCTTTTGCTATTTGCCACTACAAACCCACTGTGCTATTGAACACAACCCAACTTTTGTAAAAATGACAAATACCAGCAAATGTATGTATGACCATTGCTCCTCCTTTCATATGACCCCTCCCTCTATTCTTATGACTACCACCCACCCCCATTATCTATGACCTTCATCCACCACCTTTATCAATGACCTTCACCCACCAGCTGCGCCCCTGACCACCACCCTCCCCCTGTACCTATGATCTTCCCACTCCCTACTCCCCGCCCTATGACCACCCCCACCCCAGTTTACTTACGCATGGGCAGGTCCACCTTTGAAATGACCACCTCCCACCCCCCCCCCACTTGCGCCAACGACCGACCACCCTCTGTGCCATCCTCTATTGTGCATAAGACCACCTCCCACCTCCTCTGTGTACTCACCTTATCATGCAAGTGCAGATTCACCAACGAAATGACCACTTCCCCCCATGACCCCCCCCCTCTTCGTCCATAACATTCCCCCTTCTGTGCCTATGTCCATCTCGTGCTTAAGACACCCTTTGTGTATCACCTTATAACACAAAGGCAGGTCCACCAACGAAATGACCATCACCCACCCCCTGCGCCCATAACCCTCCCCCCGTCTACGCCCATTTCCACCACCCTCTCTGCCTATGTATCCACACCCCGAGCCTATGACCACCCCCCCCCAGTGTACTCACCTTATCATGCAAGGGCAGGTCCACCAACGAAATGACCACCTCCCTCCATACCGACCCCTCCCCAATCCCCCATGACGATCGCCTCTCTGCGCCTATGTCTACCCCCCACCCCCCTGCGCCCATTACGCCCCCCCCCCATGTAGGCTACTCACCTTATCACGCACGGGCAAGTCGACCAAAGAGATCACGGCGCCGTGATCACCAATGCGCTTCCACGAGATCACGTACCACCCCCTTCCGTGCAGCCCTGTCTGCAGATGGCACTTTAACGTGACGCTCTTGTCCACGTGACCGCTGACGTCATAAGCCGTTAATGGTGCTGAAATATTTTTAAAAAATGAACAGATATGAATATAGTTTTTGTTATGAATTGAACGTTAAAAAATATTATATATGTAAAAATAATTCGAAGATGTTAATTACACGCAAAAACATAGTTACATTAGCGTTGATTCTGTGTTAATGAAAATTAACTGTTAATTAAACAAATGTAGAGATTTGTGTATAGTAAAGACGGAGCAGCAGAGTAAAGCTGTCAAGACTGTATCGTTTAAGTCGCAATGCAACAAATGATCAGCACATATTTCCTACCAAAAGACACATTGACTTGTTCTTTGGCTCAGGTATTGTCATGTGGCATTATTCCAGGCATGTCGAGAATTGGAACCGTTGGGAATAGTGGTGGGGGTGCAATGACGGCGAGATGGGACTTTAAATCAGTAGCGTAGCGAGGGAGGGGGGGGGGGGGGCGGGGGGACATATGTCCCCGGGCGCCGACCTTAGGGGGCGCCAAAATGGGTTGGAAAAGTAAATAAAAAGGTTGAGGGGGGTGCAAATCGAAAGTTTGAGGGGGGGGGGTGCAAATAAAAATCTCAAGGGGGGGGGAGGGGTGCAAATCGAAAGTTTGAGGGGGGGTGCAAATGGAAATCTCGAGGGGGGGGGGGTGCAAATCGAAAAGTTTGTCTCCGGGCGCCGGGAAGGGTCGCTACGCCTCTGCTTTAAATTTACCAGTGGAGGGGGGTATGAAACTTCATAAGAATAGGGCAAAGGTTTAAGTATAGAGGATGTAGACATGTTCGAGGTATTGGGAAGGGGGGGGAGGGGGATTTTAGAGGTGGTCGGTGTTTTTAAGGCGAGATGCATAAAAGAAACACAAGTAGAGTACGTGTTTCTTTAGTGTGTTTTTTAAATTGGGGTTGGGGAAGGGAGGGGGGTGCTCTGCTAAAAATGCAAAAATACTGTCCATCTCTGATGGGTACCTAACTCATGTTAGGGAAAGTAAATGCGGCTGGGCAAAGTGCTGACCACGTCTTCCCTTTACATTCTGAGGTCAAGAAACATGAACTACTTCATCTGCCAAATGGATCGCTAGGTCTTAAGAGAATTATTTACTATACCCTACCAATGAACTTATTACTATTTAAGTCAGCCAATGGTTACCAAACAACTTATAAAAAGAAAAGTTCGACCTTGTATGTTAATGTTATATTCTTAAAAAAACGATTCTAGAACAAAACGAGATTTCTCGTTATGTAATCAAACAAGACACAGAAGAATAATTCAAACACTCGCACAAGTCAAATTTTCAATTAAATATTTAATTTGTCCAGCGTTTTCATTAAACCCGAGCCAATCTGCGCTTTACAAGATAAGGAACTTATTTTCGTCTTAAAGTTATTTCCCTTGCTTCGATAAACATTAATTATCTCCCTTAACCCAGGACCGATAATTGAAGCAAAACTATCTGGTCTGAGATCGGACCCGTGCATCCTAGTTTTGTTCCGGCCCACAGAGGGGTGTGGGGGGGGGGGGGGGGTGGGGAATTCAATACATCAATCAAGTTATCAGTAATCACGAAATAAGACTTAGCGCTAATGTCATTTTCCACAGTGTGGCGTTTATGAAATTTTGTAATTACCGCCGCCAACCAATTTACCGGGAAAATCCGATTACTCTCCCCTGATCAGTGTCGCCGGATGACACGTCGGTCAAAATGAAAGTAGGAATTTTTGTCAGTGTCTGGTGAGAGTGGTAAAAATGTAAAAAAAGGGGGGGGGGAGCCAACCTAATCCCGTGAAGGTGAGGTACTGGTGAGATATATCTCTCTACCGTCATGTTTTGCTAAGTAATTTTTTTTTTCTTTCTCAGCCGGTCCTTGATCAGACTGATGGGGAGGTCTCAGGTCCCGGTATAGGTGTGACGGTGATAGGTCTAATTCTACCTGCATAAGGTCGTCGAATATTCCAAAGTCTCTCTCACTTTTCTCTCTCTCTCTCTCTCTCTCTCACCCACAACCTCACACACATCCACACCCCACACACACAGACAAATACACAGGCACACCCACCCACCCACAGATATATATATATATATATATATATATATATATATATATATATATATATATATATATATATATATATATATATATATATATATTTATTTATATATATATATATATATATATATATATATATATATATATATATATATATATATATAAATATATATTTATACATATATATATATGTATATATATATATATATATATATATATGTGTGTGTGTGTGTGTGTGTGTGTGTCTATGTGTGAGAGTGTTTAGATATAAGGCAGAATAGGTTTAAAACATAGTTTAAAGTATATTACATAAGATAAAAAACAAGGCATCCAATGTTTAAAAACAGGAATCACATTCTCATCATCGGATTTAGATATATGTTGCTCTATACTATACCAAATCATCAGTTGATAGAAACTTGCTTAAAACTAATCCTTACCAAAAAATCTTTTACACTTCATTTTATTTAATTTTACATTAGTCCTAGCATGCTATAAGCCTTATAAAACCACTCCCCTTGGAGCGCATTTTTTCAGAAAAATATTTTTATTAACACAAAACAAAAACACGACTTTTCATGTATCAACATTTTTTTTATCTGTGGCTTTGGATTTGTAAGATGTATTCAGACGAATGTATCAAGCAAATGCACATTCAGCACAAAAAAATAAAATACTTCTTCTCTATGTTAAGTATGATAAAGTGAAACGTCTGCATTTTTCTAATTGCCCGTCGCTCATGAAATAAATGTTAAACACCATAACGCAACTTGCAACCTACATACAAAGTTTAATGGCAGCCTTGCCTATATAACGGAAAAGATATGCATTAATTCAACCTGTCTATACAAAAAATAAAAACCAAACTGCAGATCTAAACATATCAGAAATTTTTTTTTTAAAAAAAAGTAAACTTTGTTGTATGCAAGCCGATACAGCTATTAATAATTCTTTTCAATCTTTGACCCAAAAGCCCTTTCGGCTATTAGATTATATAGATCGAAATAACTTTCATGTTTTTATTTTATTTCTTTTAACCAGCGAATGTTCTACAAATCGATGAAGAGTTTACTGGCCTAGATCAACACATAGATAGGGAATATTTTGTTTAACCTACCGAAGTTAACATAGATTTGACAGAGAGTCAACTAATCAAACCAAATTTAGGACGATTAAAACAATTGTTGCTCCGCGCAGCTGAAGCTGAGAAACATTTTTGGTTTTGAAACTTTGGAAGTAACACAACTCTTTTGTTGTTGCCATACTAAAGTAGTTAACCACCGAAATCGCTGGTGATAGTAACGGGAACCCCCCCCCCCCACACACACACACACACCTCCCCCGCCCCCGTCCCCCAATCTATTAATTTTTAACAGCTATAATACAAAAAAACGGGTGATATTGCAATATTAGCTGAGGAACAAGTGTAGTGTTAATTAATTCTAATACCAAAACCGCAAATAACATTGCTCCGATAGTTTAGGATGAAATGTAACTTTAATCTGTTTTAATGATCCATGGGGCTAGTAAAGTCGAGTTCATATCATCCTTGACCTTGTAATTTGAAGAAATAGTGTGTTCAGCACTATGGCCATATGGTTGTTACTGTCCCTAACGTGAGTTAGGTACCCATCAGAGCTTGGTGATGTTCTTCTGACAGGGAACTCAATACTTTCGTTTAAGCACTTTAGCGCTCTACCTCTAGGCCACTCAGTTTCAAATCGCAACATAAATAATTTACAAACCATACCTAACCCTAAGCCAACTCTTGTCCTTTCAAGGCCGAAACTCAATGCTACTTACAACCACCCCCCCCCCCCCGATGGGGGTGCAGGGGGGTACAAATGTCCCCGGGCGCCGACCTTAGGGGGCGCCAAAATGGGTTGTAAAAACAAATTAAAATGTTTTAGCTGCATTTTTGGATTATAAATAGTTTTAGGGGGAGGGTGCAAATCGAAAGTTTGAGGGGGGGGGGGGGTGCAAATTGAAATTTTGCTCCCAGGGGTGCGCCAAATTGAAAGTTTGTCCAAGGGCGCCGGGAAGGGTCGCTACGCCTCTGCCACCTCCCCCCCCCCCCTTCAAACGAACGAAGTTTAAAAAGTATAAGTACACATATCAACAATTCCTGCTTTGTATATGCATGTGTGTAACTAATCAATAAAATATCAACTTTGAATCCTACCATATAATTCTTTTTGTAATAGAAACAAGTGCTTAATCAGTTCAACAACAAAAAAAATCACAAAAAACCAACGCCAATGTTTTGAAGAAATTGTTCAAGTATCGATTGATTTGAATCTCACTGTAGCATTGCTCTAGAGTAATGCCCCATCAAATGGAATAGTGAGCTAGGGTTCAGTGCGGCGGATTTCAATTTTGTCGGATGCGCGGATTTTAATTTTCTAAAGTGGAACCGCTCCTGTGGTTTGGTACAAGAAATTTTATTTTTTTTGTACACAGACAAATATTTTTGTTCGATAAATGCTTTTTTTTTTTGACAATAAACAAATATTTGTTGAAATTATTATAAAAACGTGCATGAATATCGAAATAAAAATGTATTTAAAGTTACCAAAAGAGTAAGTTTTGTTTATTTCAAGGTAAAGTGACCAAAAATTCAAAGATAGTTTAAGGTTTGATATTCAATAGACTTGTTGAAGTAGAGTGTGTCTCTTTCGTTGACATCGGCTTGTAAATTGAGTGTACGGTCAACTCAACCCTATTCAGTCTCCAGGTACTCCTCTTAGCTGAGTGAACTCAGTGACCTACTACGAGAGTCAAGACTTCCGGGTTAGCTATCGTTGGTCTCAGTACGGGTCACGCCCTCCCATTAGCTTTGTACTTATGTGTATTGCTTTTATCGTGTTGTTGTATCATGTCTGTCATACGACATCGACGCCAACAGGCTCACCAAGTATGTTGTGACAAGTGTAAACAAAACAACATAAGAAAGTATGAAATGAAGTAGGGACATATTATCTTCCTCGGCTACTCAGTGTTATATAACGTACTGCTTTAATGACTTTCTCACCAGCAACCACATGTATATATACAGTAGCGTAGGCAAGAGGGGGTTGGGGGGTTATAACCCCTCTCATGGACTCACACTCCTATATATATATATATATATATATATATATATATATATATATATATATATATATATATATATATATATATATATATACATGATTGTATACATATGGAAAAATATTTGAACCCCTCCCATGAACAATCCCTGGCTACGCAACTGCACCCCCTACCCCAAATTATGATATATATATATATATATATATATATATATATATATATATATATATATATATATATGTATATATATATATATACCGATTAGCCAGGTACAACATTACTAAAGATTTTTAAGACTACCTGAATGAAGACATGTTCGTGAACTGTAGAATGACGTAAACGTAGAAGGACAATACCATTCACAACACCAAACGATGCCAGTTACTTCAGACAAGGGCATGTCTCGGCTCAAGATTCAAGTAAATAAAGTACGTAGGTAACTGTAACAATCACACCATGCTCCTTATTGGAATACTTGATTAACTGATCCAAACCACACCATTCACACCATCACTAAACCACACAAAACTACACCATCCACTTCATTAAAACACAACAAACCACATATTCACATCACTAAACCACACCAAACCACACCAGTCATTTCACCAAACTACACCATTTATACCACCAAATCATACCACATAATTCACATCACCAAACCACACACTATCCGCATCACCAAACCACACCTTTCACCGCAAAAACCACACCTCTCAACGCTCCAAACACACCATTCAAAATACCAAACTACAACATTCACCACACAAAACCACACTATTCACCACACCAAATCGCAGTACTCACAGCAGTTATCGACGCCACACAAATATTAGGTCATCAACCATCTCCCGACTACCATTACAAAAACAAATAACTCAACATTGATTTTAAGAAAAAAATATTTCAATCTAAAAATATTGAAATTTTTTGGGAAGAGGTGGGTGAACAAATGTGGGGGGGGGGGGGGGGGTTAGGTAGGGGGCAAGGGGTAAAACAGACTATTGGGGGGGGGGGGTACGTAGGGGTGAAGGGTTAAGACAGAGACTGTTTTGGTACTACAAAATCACATGGCGCATGGCGCGCAAATGTTTATCCGAAATGGAAGAGACGGTCGTAATTTGTTGCGTGCGTTTCTTATTGGGCAGTTATGATGGTTCCTCTCTGATGGTGCAACTATAATGGTGTCAGTAATGATGTTTTCTCTCTGATGGTGCAGCTATAATGGTGCAGCTATAATGGTGCAGTTATAAATCAGGTATGATGATGTGGTTCGGACGTAACTGTTTTAATGGCATGGTTCCAGAGATAGGGAGCTACTTGCAATAGGTAATTTTAAACGAGTAAATCAATAAAACAATAAAAAAAAATATTTCTAAACTAAAAATATATTTTAAAATTTCATCGCTTCCGATTCTTAAATAAATACTAGCACTAGATATGGTACAGTAATATACTAAAATACAAAAAAAAAACTTCATTAAATTAATTTCATGTTTTTTGTTTTATTTAAATCCGATGTAACGTGAAAGGATGCAAAATGGGCTCTTAATCAGAATAACTAAAATGTAGGTTTATGTTAAGAGTCGTACGTAAATAAATGAAATGTCTTTTTGACATGATCGGAAAAATATATCACACTATTGTCAGTTAAACTCCTAAGCTACAAGAAATTATTTCTTGTGTTTTACCTAATTTAAACTAAATTTACGTTAAATTTTTTTTTCTAATTTTCGTTTTGCGAGAGGGGGGGGGGGGGACTCTGTATGTACTTCATTAGGGGGATCTCTTATGGGAGGGGGGGGGACTCTGCCCCATCGAAGAACGTCTACCGCCCCCCTTCCCCTGAATGTTATATAAGTTATAGGCCATAGAAAATGTATACTTTTACCATTGTCCCGGAAAATTAAGTCCGCCCTTACGAAAAAAAGTCCCCCCCCCCATTAGGAGAAAAAAAACGTGAAAGAAACACTAGAGGGGGAGGGGGCTGACAGATGGCTTAACGAACACATTGTTTTCAGCAGTTAACACAATTTGTGATCGTTTGGAAAATTGAAATTCTGATTGATTCAACTCAAGGTTGATTAAAGTGGCATTGATTGTATTGCTGTAATTATGTTTCGTGTTCAACACATTTGAAAACGTGTGTAGTTAAACTACAGCTGTGTTGTTGCAGGTGTTAAACTACAGGTGTATTGTTGCAGGTGTTAAACTGCAGGTGTGTTGTTGTAGGTGTTAAACTACAGGTGTGCTAGTGCAGGTGTTAAACTACAGGTTGTGGTGTTGCAGGTGTTAAACTACAGGTGTGCTAGTGCAGGTGTTAAACTACAGGTTGTGATGTTGCAGGTGTTAAACTACAGGTGTATTGTTGCAGGTGTTAAACTGCAGGTGTGTTGTTGTAGGTGTTAAACTCCTGGTTGTGTTGTTGCAGGTGTTAAACTACAGGTTGTGGTGTTGCAGGTGTTAAACTACAGGTGTGCTAGTGCAGGTGTTAAACTGCAGGTGTGTTGTTGCAGGTGTTAAACTGCAGGTGTGTTGTTGCAGGTGTTACACAACAGGTTGTGATGTTGCAGGTGTTAAACTATAGGTTGTGATGTTGCAGGTGTTAAAAGGTTACCATAGTTTTTTAAGTGGCGACCCCATTTTTTCATAGAAGATTGTCGATCCCAATGGGGATATCGACCCCTAGATTGGGAACCCTTGTGTTAAATTCTCCATTAATAAAATACACTTTTGAGAATAGAGCATATTATTTTACTTTCACGCAAAAACAACACTTTTAATTATCGTCATGTTTATTTGACTGTCAACATTTCGGTTCATTCTCTTCATTCTTCATTAGTGATTATACATATTATTATGACTGTTATTCGTATTTCTTTCAAACAATTTTCTCTTGCGAGGGGGGGGGGGGGGGTTGGGGGGGGAGGAGGGGCACTTCGAACTTTCGAATATTTTTTGGGGGGGGGGGGAGATAACAAGGACTTAAATTTCCATTGAGGCGTAAATTGGCTATATATATATATATATATATATATATATATATATATATATATATATATATATATATATATATATATATATATATATATATATATATACATGGCCACTTTATATATTTCTTTTCTATTTGGCTCCGTGGGGGCGGGAGGGGGGGGGGGCGAGAAGGTGACAGTACAGTGCTGTTGTTGATTCCCCCACACATGTCTAGTGTTTGTTCATTCATATACCCCGTCCGTTGATCGTTGATTATAAAATCACGATGTCGATTGTTGATACACTCTGATGTGATGAGTTTCAGTTCAGCTGGTAAAGTACAACTCGTTTGCACGAGAGATCAGGAAGTGACGTAGGCCACATAGGCGCGTGTATTCGATTACACCAAAAAAAATGGAATCGAGTCAAGCTTTTGTGAAGGGGGGCAATCGATCAGGGGAAACAATTTAATTTTAATCAAACAATAATTGTAGAGCCGGATGGGGGATAGTGGTGATGGGGTGGGGGGTGTTTTCAAGTAAATTGTTTTAGGGGGAAGGGGTAGGTTAAAATAGATTTCAGGCGGTTGAAATTCGACAGTGTATATTTGCTGGGATAATTGGGATAGTTTGCGAGTTTTGCAGCTTGGGTTAGACAACAATGAAATGTATACATTGGTATAGGTAGGCAAAGTGATGGGTGTAATGGGGCACAATACGTTGAATTCACCTTTTTCTGTGACCTCGGCATATGAAGGGATAGTGTGGCCAGCAAAATGCCAGCCACCTTTATTATCCCTAACGTGAGTTAGATACCCATCTGAGCTGGGTGGACTCAGGGACGCTCTATTAACACGACTCTAACCTTATGCCCCGCAGACCCATATGGTATACATGTGTAATGATAATTTAGTAGAGTATATTATTATATCGCCATATTATGTTAAAATATGTGTAAATAGATGTTTCTTTTTACGTCAACTATTTCCTATTTTCTCGCAGACCGGTCGCACACATTGACCAATTGAGAAATTAAAAGACGGATAGACAGATTTAAAGGGCTTCATTTTTTCCTCTAATTTGTATCGTTTAAGTCTTTCAAACAGGAGACCTAGCTATAGAGTCTCGAGTTTGAATCCGGCTTCAAATCAATGGACCATACCTGAGTCCACCCAGCTCTAATGGGTACCTAACTTACGCTTAGAAAGTAAATACGGTTTGACACAGTGCTGACCACATTATCCCTTCACATTTCGAGGTCAAGAAACATATGAACTTATCTGCCCAATGGATCGCTAGGTCTACAGAGAAAATTTTTGTCCTTGAAATGAGGAATAAATAGTAGAACATTGATCTGTATGGGCGGATGGAGAGAGACACAGACGGACAGACAGATTTAGAGTACCTTAATTTGTCTTCTATTTAATATGGCGTAAGGCCTATAAACGGTGAAAGAATAGCTGTACGGGCGTGACTATGGACCGATATGTAGAAATAAACAGACAGACAGACGGAGTAAAGTACCTCATATTGTCCTCATTTTATGTGGTTTATTTTTCAAACGATGAAAGATAGCGATAGGTGCGTCAGTATAAACGGATGGAGAGAGAACTAGACGGACAGACGGAGTTAAGTACCTCATTCTGTGCTCTATTTTGTATGGTCTAAGACTTTAAAATATGAAAAAAGGCGTTAGGGATGGAGAGAGTATCAGATGGACGGACGGACTTAAGTACTTGATTTTGTCCTCTATGTTATATGGTTTAAGTCATTCAAACGCAATTATAACAGTACGGGCGTCAATATAAACGATGGAGAGAGTAACCGACGGACAGACGGAGCTAAGAACCTCATTATGTGCTCTATTTTATACGGTTTAAGTCGTTCAAACGTTGCAACTATAACAGTACGGGCGTACGGATGCAGTGAGTAACCGACGGACAGACGGAGTAAAGTACCTCATTATGTGCTCTGTTTTGAATGGTTTAAGTCGTTCAAACGTTGCACGTATAACAGTATGGGCGTCAGGATGGAGAAAGTAACCAACGGATAGACGGAGTTAAGTACCTCATTACGTCAACAAAGCCGCCATAGCGTGACGTGTGGTGAGTGGCAGCTGTCACTGGCAGACCACGTGACACACACCTGACACGCCTGGTCGCTGGTCAGCGTGTAATCAGCTCAGTCAGAAATGTGTCTGTCATGTCACGTCTGTCAGGGTTTTTTGTTAGGTCCGTCAGTGGTGTGACGTTTATCTTGTGACGTCAATATTGGGTAGTTCTAGATTGGTTATTGTGGTTATAGAGCGGTGTGGTCGGGTGGTAGTGTAGGCAAATCTGAGTGTTTCGAGTTCGAATCTTAAGCACGTCATGACAACAACAACAAAAAAAGGCTGAGAATTTCGATATCTATTTCAACATACTTGATTTTTTTTAAAGAAGTTATTTTTTAAAATCATTTTGCTCCTCTAGTTTTTCTTTAAAAGAAGTTGTATAAAATCGATGTTCTATTTCTCCTAATTTTAATTTATTTGACAAGTTTATTATGGCGGGTTGATATAATGTAGGATTAAAACCTAAATATTATTTAGTTAAAGTATAAATGTTAGTAAAGTAATAGACATTAACCACAAATATATAATTTGATTCATATTTAATTTTAATTCCTGTAAACAAGATCGGTTACAGTGTTTCTTCCAGACTTTTTTCTCCGGGGGGGCACTTGGAATTTTCGGGGGGGCGGTAAACTTTCTTCGGGGGGGCGGACACTGTTAAAAGTATATATTTTCTATATAAATTATATAAATTTCATTTCGTTCGGGGGGGCGGTAAAAATTTTTCGGGGGGGCTTCGCCCCCCCGAAGAGATGCCTGGAAGAAACTCTGATCGGTTATGTGATACACTTATAATGTTTGTCGTTAAAGATTTACATATCGGTGTTGATAATCCAGCTTATTAGATTGGCATTCATAAGAATATTTTCAACCATTTACGTGTCTATGCGATTGTTTTATCAGTACGATAATGTAGGCTATTTGGCCGTCCGATTTTCAGCATGGTAAAGCATATACGAGTCTAAATTGAGATATAGCTATGGCTAATGTTACGACTGTAAAGGCTTGTATGAGGCTAGTGTTTGGCTAGTGTAAAGTAAAAGTAGAGTTCCTTTTCAAACCTGACGGTCTATAAGGCAAGTGAAGTAGAGTTCACTTGTTTCTGTGACCGCGGCATATGAAGAGGTAGTGTGGTCAGCACTATGCCCAGCCGCCTTTACTTTCCCTAACGTGAGCTTGGTACCCATCAGAGTTGGGTGGACTCATGACTTGAATCGTAAATTATGCTTTACTACATAATAAACATTTCCAGTTTTCTTTTTACTTTTTTCACACGTTTTCCCATTTTCGTAAGTATAATTTAATGCATGTTATTATTTGTTATATATTAGTTTTAATATAATTGTATACGTTTTGTAGTAAATATACAGAAGCGCTTGTCGTTTCATTAACGACGTATTGAGTACCATTGGCCTTGACATACCAACTACAGCATCGATGTGCTTGTTCAGGTAACATTACCATCTGCTTGAGTACCTGCGATCAATATTCATTAAGCCAAGAGACAGAATGATTCTTTAAAAGTACACAATGCTACTGGAAGTCAACTACTGGCTACAGACAAGAACGCAAATTCAATTTAGGAAATTCTTTAGGGAGTATGGTTGTTTTTTTGTTGATATCATTATTCATATTAATTCAGACTTTTATTAATGGATGCATATTGATCATCAGATGGCCTGAAAAATTACCTAATTTGTATTGTGTAGAAAAACAGGGCAAGATTCTATTGGTAAAGAAATATAAAAGCGATAATGGGGATGGATTGCACACCATGCGTAAACCAACTAGCAACATTTCCAGAAAGGCACTTGATTGGAATCCCAGATGAAAGAAGAATGTAGGTAAAAATAAACTTTGAAAAGATCTGCTGTAAGTGAAGCAGATGCAGCAGGAATGCGTGGGTACAACTTGGAAGAATCGCACAAACCTAGTACGATGGAGATGTGTGATTGCGTCGCCATGCGCCGTATTGGGGATTCAGGGAATCATGATGATACTTATTCATATCAGAGCTGGACTGCTAACCCGTAAGTCTCGAGTTCGAATCCGGGTTCGAGTTAGTAGACTGTCCCTGAGTCCACCCAACTCTGATGGATACCTAACTCAAGTGTTAGGGAAAGTAAAGGCGGCTGGGCATAGTGCTGACCACACTATCTCTTCATATGCCGCGGTCACAGAAACAGGTGAACTCTATTTCACTTGCCCCATAGACCGTCAGGTTTGAAAAGGGAACTTTACTTACTTACTTACTTATTCATAACAAAAGCAATTTCATTGTGTCATTGCTGCTTAATGAAAAGACATAAATCCTTTAGTGTAACGTACCCCTCAAAACAAGAAAGATTTAATCACCTGATGTTGGCTAAAAGCTAGATATTTTTTGTCAGATGTTCTCCAGATCAAACCAGATATTCGACGTATTTCTGTGATTCCGATCTACGAAATACATAATAAGTGGTTGCCCCTTTTTGATTTAGCATGATTGGCTTTAAATGTGCGGGCATAAAAAAAGTTTGTGGGGCGCTTCTTCTCTGAAGCTATAGCCTTAAACATACATACACATACATAAAACACTCTCATACACACACTAAGCTGTCGACTCGCCAATGTTTCTCGGTGTTCAATTAATCGCGACTGTAAGTAATCTCGCATTACAGCAACAATTCCATCGGTAGCTAATTAAACAACGATGTGAGAACCGCTGGGTTTGGTCCCCTGATAGGTTTATACACGCTTCTTCGCGCGACTTAATGACGGTCTGTCAAATCGTCCAACAACTTAATGGTAATGCTACAAGGATCAACGCGCCGGAGGGGTGGGGGGGAGGGAAGGGGTATGCAATATAACATTTCATCGAGGGTATGGCGGGGGAGGGGGAGCGTATAAGGACATCACGTGTTATAAAAGAAAATATCATAGCCTGCTCATCTAATCTAAGCCTGGGCATTTCCTGGCGATTCCACTCGTCTTAAGATCCCCCCTGATCGCTGATTGGCTGCCATCTACGTCTGTATTGCAATCTCACAGTTGCATGCCTTCATCTGGGGCCGACCGGAAACACGGGTACGCTGTTAGCACCGGATGCCGGCGCTGAGGCACTTACATCCATATATGGCGCGGGGCGCATGCAAATGACCTACTTAAAGCAGGTCTTGCAGATGGGGAGGGGGGGGGGAACCTGGCTGCTAAGTGGATGAAGGAATTACGTGTCTTTGATGTAAAGTTCATCAACAATAATATTCTTATGTTAACTGTAACATGCCGATCGAAGGGGGGGGGGGGGGGAGGGATTATCTTCCGATATTTCTAAATACACACACGCACACACACCTGCACTTAAAGGAGAAAGCTATATATATATATATATATATATATATATATATATATATATATATATATATATATATATATATATATATATATATATATATAATATATATATATATATATATATATATATATATATATATATATATATATATATATATATATATATATGTAGAAAGAGGGAGAGAGAAAGAGAACGAGAAAGAGAGAGAGAGGGATATATATTTATGTATATATATATATATATATATATATATATATATATATATATATATATATATATATATATATATATATATATTCAAAATAATACAACTTTTTTGTTTTAAAGCGTATAGGTCACTGACATTGTCCTTACCAACATTTACAATTTTTAGAATTAATACATTTGTATTGGCATCTGTATTGATAATCTAATATCAATATTTATCATGACAATCACATTACGATACCGTAAGCAAACAATTGAAGCAATCTTTTCAAACAAACTTCCAATTTGCAGGTTGCGTTTCTAGTGTTTGCTGAAAATCCTTTGTGTACATAGCGGTCAGCTTGTATTGTGTTTGCTCTCGACAGAATCCGATACTTAAGATTGGCTCAATTATAATTGTTTCTCGAACGATTTTAAAATTGTTAATCTTGTGTTGTTTTTTTTTTCTTCTGGTTTTTTGTCTTAAAAAAAAATCTCAGAGTAGAAGTAGCAATTTAATGTTTGGTTAAAAGTGTGGATATTGTTTGGCCATGTTGTTTTAAAAAACAAGATTTATGCAGAATTTCTTTATGTATCTTTTTCTAACTCACACCAATGGTTCAGAAAATTTAAGATTCCATTACTTTTATGTAAATTACCTCATACAAAGTGGCTACGTATATGGACAAAAAATTAAATTAATCTGTGAATTCATATCCCATAAATCATTGTTGACTCCATCTAATCAGTTATTGCTGACTCTCATATCCCATCAACCATTGTTGTGTCCCACATCCCATTAATGCATCTCTACAAACAACTCACGACATGATATTCCGATATTCCACACCCTCCCACACACCACATCATCATCATCTCACACATCTCACACATTCCACATTCCACACCCACTACCAAACACCTTCTCCTCCACACACACACCCCACACAACATATCCATAACTACCTTCATCTCACACATGGAACCCTCCCCCACACCCCTACACACAACATTTCAATATCACCGCCATCCAACACATTGCATCCTCACTGGTCCACACTCCTCCCACACGATCCTCCCCCACACACATTACGTCTCCAATAATGCCGCCATCTCGCACCTCCACACCTCTCCCAATACCTCACCTCGAAACATCCACACCTCTCCCCTTTCAATACACCATGCCCTCCCAAACACACCCACACACCCAAGCACACCCCCACACAACCTGTCCATCAGTACCGTCATCCCACTCCTCCACACCCCCACACCCCCACACCCTTACCCAACACCCCTACCCAACACCCCTGCCCCGCACCCACACATCCCTCACTCATACACAACCTGTCAATTAGTACTGTCATCCCACTCCCACACACCCCTCCCCCACACACCTCCACACAACCTGTCCATCAATACCGCCATTCCACAAATCCCACTCCCCCACACCCCCACACCCTTACCCAACACCCCTACCCAACACCCCTGCCCCGCACCCACACATCCCTCACTCATACACAACCTTTCAATAAATACCGTAATTCCACTCCCCCACACCCCTCCCCCACACCCCCACACAACCTGTCCATCAATACCGCCATCCCACTCCCCCACACCCCTCCCCCACACACCCCCCACACAACCTGTCCATCAATACCGCCATCCCACTCCCCCACCCTCATCCCCCACACCCCCACACAACCTGTCCATCAATACCGCCATCCCACTCCCCCACACCCCTCCCCCACACACCCCCCACACAACCTGTCCATCAATACCGCCAACCCACTCCCCCACCCCCTCCCCCACACCCCCACACAACCTGTCCATCAGTACCGTCATCCCACTCCTCCACACCCCCACACCCTTACCCAACACCCCTACCCAACACCCCTGCCCCGCACCCACACATCCCTCACTCATACACAACATTTCAATCAATACCGTCATTCCACTCCCCCACACCCCTCCCCCACACCCCCACACAACCTGTCCATCAATACCGCCATCCCACTCCTCCACACCCCCACACCCCCACACCCTTACCCAACACCCCTACCCAACACCCCTGCCCCGCACCCACACATCCCTCACTCATACACAACCTGTCAATTAGTACTGTCATCCCACTCCCACACACCCCTCCCCCACACACCTCCACACAACCTGTCCATCAATACCGCCATTCCACAAATCCCACTCCCCCACACCCCCACACCCTTACCCAACACCCCTACCCAACACCCCTCCCCCGCACCCACACATCACTCACTCATACACAACATTTCAATCAATACCGTCATTCCACTCCCCCACACCCCTCCCCCACACCCCCACACAACCTGTCCATCAATACCGCCATCCCACTCCCCCACACCCCTCCCCCACACACCCCCACACAACCTGTCCATCAATACCGCCATTCCACAAATCCCACTCCCCCACACCCCCACACCCTTACCCAACACCCCTACCCAACACCCCTCCCCCGCACCCACACATCACTCACTCATACACAACATTTCAATCAATACCGTCATTCCACTCCCCCACACCCCTCCCCCACACCCCCACACAACCTGTCCATCAATACCGCCATCCCACTCCCCCACACCCCTCCCCCACACACCCCCACACAACCTGTCCATCAATACCGCCATCCCACTACCCCACACCCCTCCCCCACACACCCCCACACAACCTGTCCATCAATACCGCCATCCCACTCCCCCACACCCCTTCCCCCCCCACCCCCACACAACCTGTCAATCAATACCGTCATCCCACTCCCCCACACTCCTCCCCCACACCACTCCCCCACACACCCCCACACAACCTGTCCATCAATACCATCATCTCCCATGGACCCGCGCCAAAAACCCCTACAGTCAGGACGGTGAGCAGATATGCACGTGCCTGACACCCGCTAGTGCTCACCCTTCTCTGTGTTTGCACACAGAGTGCTGCACGTGACATCCAATTATGACGGACATGACACTCAGCACCCCCCCCCCCCCCCCCCCCACTCCTAGCATCCTGTTGAATGGTATTCCTAATTTCTTTACCAATGTAAATATACACACACCTCTCTTCTGACTCTTAAGCTCAGCATGAATTATTTTAAAGGCCTAGTATACGAAGCACCAACCACGATTACAGTGGTATTAGAAATAAATTATACCTTAGCTAGTTACTAAAATTATCTAAATCAATTGAGCTTTGAAGTGAATAGCATTTGAACATTTTGCATTGACAGTTTAATTAGTAAAAAAATTAACTACACCACAAAAAACAATACAATGCATAATAACATATAATACGGTGCTATTCTTGTTATAAAGTTATAATACTCAACGAAAAATATGTAATACTTCGTAACCCTCCAATAAAATTTGCTTTGACAAAGAAATTCCCCGAAAAAAGAGTGAGGAATTAGGCGAAAGGAACAAAACATTATATAGTAGAATTTAGAGACTGTTATTTTCCGTGAGGATATTTCGTTGCGTTTTCGGATAAAATGTAACAATTAAGTGAATTAAATGACCGAAAGAGCTTATCATTAACAGGGAATAAGTTAACAAAGTGAAGCTCCTCCGTCTATTTCCCTCACCCTACACTGGGCCTACATCTCCACCCTACACTGGGCCTACAACACGCCTCCCCCACACCCCCCACACACCCCCACACAACCTGTCCATCAATACCGCCATTCCACACATCTCACTCCCCAACACCCCTCCCCACACCCACACCTACACTGGGCCTACAACTCCACCCTACACTTGGCCTACACCTCCACCCTACACTGGGCCTACACCTCCACCCTACACCTCCACCTACACTGGGCCTACACCTCCACCAGCATCTTGCTGAAGTAAGTAAAGTTACCTTTCAAACCTGAAGGTCTATGGGGCAAGTGAAGTAGAATTCACTTGTTTCTGTGACCTAGGCATATGAAGGGATAGTGTGGTCAGCACTACCCTAACCTGAGTTAGTTACCCATCACAGTTGGGTGGACTCTGGGACGGTCTACTAACTTGAACCCGGATTCGAACTCAAGACGGGTTAGCAGTCCAGCTCTCTACCGCTAGACCACTCTCTCCTAGCCTGCAGTTTTTTTTTTATTTTGAACGAAAAGTATCTTTAAGTAGCCCGTTTTTATCTTTGCGTTATCCTTTATTATGTTTTGAAACAATATTTGTTTAGCATGAGTACACTTTTTCTTATTAAAATCAGGTATAAAAAATTACTGCAGTGGCATTTGTGAAGTGGGTGGAATGGGTTTATCGAATTCCAATCGATTCCACTTGAGAACTTTGCTTTGAGAAACGAGCACTTTGACATACGAGCAATGTTATGGAACAAATTAAACTCGTATGTCGGGGTACTACCTTATTCCATTTCCACACACTCTTAATTAATGTGGTTATAATTTCCTATAAAATGACGCAGCTTGATTAGAAAGTAAAAATTAAAAAAAAAATGTTTTTATTTAATAAAACTGCAAAATAGTTGTCCACGCGCCCTCAAAAATGACGAAATACACGAAGCACCATCATCTTATTCCCGCGTCCCCGATAAATAAAAATAGATTCGGTCGTTCAGTGCGTTATATATTCATCTCGAAACTGATGACAAATTGATGAGAACAAACTAGGAATTCAGCCCGTCACATACAGACAAAAAGTCTGTCTATTCCAATTTGTCTAGACGTCCAAACAGTACACCATTTTTTTTGTGTACGTGAAGAACCGACAACACGGCTAATACATTAGCAATAATGTTAGCGTTTGGTGTAAGTTTGAGCGATGGCGTTTCGTGGGTATAGATATGTATTTATAGATACAAGGGACTGTACTCTCGATTACGTTGATGTCACGATGAACTAGTCATTGAAGACTGGGTATGATGAAGGGAGATAATTCAAATGTTCACATTTGAGATTACTTTATCATTCCTGTGGACACAGTGTCAAAATGATGGCAAAAACAACTTTCGTAAAAAAAATATTATTTATTTTGCATACATAGGAGGTAATAAATTTGTTTTTATTCAAAAAAAAAAGAAAAGAAAAAATATGAAATATGCAAGACATCAAAACACAGCAAATTAATTTACTTATTATTGTTTATAGTGTAAGGGACATTTTACTTGGTAGTAGTATAGCTTGTCACAAATTTCAATGATTCAAATTATCATATTCCCCACAACAACTTCCTTCGCTCGGATACCTATGTATCCTCTTGAGTGTGACTACTCTAGACAGACTTTGGACCTGATATTTAGCAGACTACCCAGAACACCCTTTAAAATGTATTATGTGAGTATGTGGGATTCTTTCCCTTTTTTTTTTTTTTGGAAGTGATCAAAAAGTTAAACCGTAATCTGAAAATGTTGTTTTTCTTAGTAAATTGTGGTCATTTGTTATATTTAACCTCTTATAATTGTTCCCCTTTTGTTTTATTTTTATAAACCTACCAGTGTAAAGTATGTTGTAATTTGCTTTATGGTATATATTTTTAAAAATTTAAAAAAAAAAAAAAAAAAAAAAGAAGAAATTTAAATTTATTTTTTTTTAATTAAAAAAAACATTGTTCCCCCTACGATTTTTGTACATATGAAACTTAGCTCCATCACGCATTTGCCATTATGCAAATAACTATTACCTTATTACTTGTGTGTAAATTTTGTTGCTGTTAAATTCCTGATTATTTCTACAGATTAAGACATTCACAAACATATTGTAATTTGTTTTAATAAAAATAAAAGTGTTAAAATTTTTTTTTTAAATTATAAATTCCCAAAAGAGCTGTAAAAAGATTTAACACTATCTTGGTTAAAATATTATTTTTTAATTTATTTATTTCTAATTACCTTCATTTTCAATGTTGATCGACAAATCATTGTTTAGTACTGTTCACCATTTTGTTCTTGTAAATGATAATTTTTGTAAATGTTTGAATTATGTTACAGACTAACGCACACACACATTTGTATATACTGATGTAATTACTTCTATTTGAAAATAAACGTATTTAAAAAAAAAAAAAAAATTATCATAAACCTATAAAACTCCACTGTATCCCCAAACCCAGGGGTCGGTAACCTGCGGCTTGCGATCCGCATTCGGTCATTTTTGATGTCAAGATGCGGCTCTTTGGCTCCATGCACACATATCTAGAGCGTGTAAAAATAGTTGTAGGTCCAATAAAACATGCACGTTACGCGGTACAACTGGACAGCTCTAAAAGAAATACCGCGAGTTGAGACACTATTATGTGACGCATGGAATAGTCTTGCAGGATAGTACAGTAACGTGGAGAAGCTAACATCTGAAGTGCTGACGATCTTTAGGTCAATATATTCGTGCTAGCAAGAGTTGTCGTACAAGAATATAATAAGAAGTAAAGTAAGAAGCCAACTAACAAACAAAAAACCTAGAGGCTTGCTTCAAACTTAAAACAAGAAGTTGTGAGCTAGATTTAAACAAACTTTCAAACTGCATGCAAGGTCAATGCTTACATTGATGTAACTAATGTAAATATTCAATGATTATAGATATATTTTATGATAACTAATTTTCTAGCAGAGTTAGCTAAATACTATAATATGTTTTGTGCGAAACGTGTATTTTTTTTTAAAACATGAATAAATATTATTTCATACTTAAAGCTATTTAAATACACACACACACACACACACACACACACACACACACACACATATATATATATATATATATATATATATATATATATATATATATATATATATATATATGCATATATGTATATATACACCTAATCCTAAATATTGAAAAAAAATGTTAGTGGCTCTTTAAAAGCTGGTAAATTTTGTAAATTGCATCTTTTGGCTCTTCCGTCGCAAAAGGTTGCCGACCCCTGCCAAACCCCGTGATAGCTACACGCCTACCCACCCATAACCTGTCGGTAGTAAACATTCAACTAAACATAAACACCGACTTGAACATACCAACCTTTCACCCTCTCACTAAATCGCTCACACAGCAATCTGTTCGTCAAACCCTCCCCCCCCCCCCCCACACACACTATAAATAGTAACACCTCAGCAGTTAGATAACACAGCACATAATTTGACGCTTGGCTTGCCTTTAAAACACACAGACACCCTCTCCACGCTTCGCCAGACACATCTACCCCCTCCCTCCTCTCCCCCTCCATCCACTTACCCTCAGACATGAAAACCCCACTTTCTCTTTAACTGTTCCAACGACCCCACCACCCACCCCAACATCAATTTCGAATATCTATTCATTTACTTATTTAAAATTCTAAATCTTGTTTCTTTCCCCTCATCTTTCACACAGCAACCTTTTGAAAACTCAATGCGACCAGTACATAAATAAACACTCTTTCAACTAGTCAACTTAATTTGTTTCCCTACATAGAAAATGCTTCACTGTCCCATTGACATTCTCTGAAAAATATCATTTCCACTCCCCACCCAGACTTCTGACACTTTCATTTGACCTTCACCCCTTTTACTGTCATCCTTTGTAATTTTTTTTTATAATCATATACATGCCATCATGTAAATATTCATTATGTACATGTGCAAAACCTTTCGTTTTCATTTGAAACTATGTAAAATATGTGATGTTGATGTACTTGTTTTAATTGCAAATAAAAGTATTTAAAAAAATGTATCATCGTCTTTATATTTCTTGTTTGGCTAAGATCAAGCGATAACCTTACCTTATTTTCAACATGTCATCACCAAAGAAGACATATGCAAATATTACCATCGCCAGCAAAGGGGTTGCGCACTTGATTGTTCCCTCTGAGTCGAGAGACCTGGAGAGGAGCCACCCGGACTACGGCTTGGGTGGTTTAATGAAATCCTGGGCCCAATCCATTTCAGCCAAAACAACAGCAATACTGAACCTACCCGAGGAAGAATGCCCAGACCTGTACCCAGCAGAAACACCCACTATACAAGTTCTCATCACCTCAAAAGGTCAACAAAATCTGCGAGGACACATCTTAAGACAGCTAATCAGCAACCAGCAGATCCTTCTTCTAAATCATGGCTGAGCAGACACTTGGTTTTTTCACCTCTCAAGCCTTTGATGTTACCACGTTACACAACACACACAAAACTCATGGTCCATCCACACTGCACTTCACACTACACGAAAAAACAAAATCAATGGGACCCCTAGATGGGTACCCCCTACACTTAACAACGCCACTCTCATGCAAGCATTGCAACCCTACAGCAACAAAGAACCATACATAACCACGATCCCCCAAGACCTAAGCCCGGATTTAGAAATGGATACTACTACAAATCCAAAAAGGAAAAAGGAAGAAAGTCCCACAGAGGCAAAGAAAATAACAAAGAATAAAAAAAAACCGAAAAACTGTTTCATGACAACACACAATGCAGGTTTTGCACCCCGCTATGCGGATCATCTAGGGAAGCGGAAATACACGAACGTGAAGAACACGTGGATTTCTTAATATGTGACGTTTGTGATGGCTTTGCTGTGCACACAGACATATACACTGTTTATATTAGATCTATGTATAAGTAAACCATCTTAAATGAATGAAAGCAGGCTACAAGTAAGAAAGAAATATTACTATTGTAAATCTGTATCAGTCCTCACAAGCTGATGCTGAAAACTAATACGAAAGCGAACACACAACTGACGCTATAAATTAAGTGTCTGAGGGAAAAAAAAAATATACACGCAATATACAAAAAATTATCCAGACGTAACAATGTATACCTGTCACACTTGCAGCCTACTCCTACCATTATGAGGGCACATACGAAAAACCACCCGCCACTTAAATAATTTCGCTCATCATACAGTTTCGAAGGAACTTTAAGGAATTATTAACCCATTACATTCTTAAACGTTAAACACTTTGTATTAGTCACAAAATAGGAAAATATATATAGAGTTGAATTTGTACAATGTAATTCATGTCTCAGAAGCGAAGAGAGCAGGTAATAAGCTATTTTAAAAAATTGCATTTTGTTATTTAATCTCTCTTGTAAAAGTTTTGTATTAGCTACAATATAGAACTTGTATAATATGTAATATATGTTTTCATGTAACCTACTCTTGCTGTTATGGGACGGAGTGGTCTAGCGGTAGAGAGCTGGACTGCTAACCCGTAAGTCTCGAGTTCGAATCCGGTTTCAAGTCAGTAGATCGTCCCTGAGTCCACCCAACTCTGATGGGTACCTAACTCACGTTAGGGAAAGTAAAGGCGGCTGGGCATAGTGCTGACCACACTATCTCTTCATATGCCGAGGTCACAGAAACAAGTGAACTCTACTTCACTTGCTCCATAGGCCGTCAGGTTTGAAAGGGAAACTTTTTACTCTTGCTGTCAACCCTGGCTTGAATGGGAAGCAGCAAGAGAGGAACACTATTAAACTATTTTAAAAAATCGTCTTTATTTGTTTTTTAATGATTAATATTTGTCATAAGTCCTGTAAATTATTAGAGCACCTTGATTTTGAAAACTATGTATTGTTGTTTGTGATGTACTCAGTCATTGCATTAAGCAATATTCTTGAACAATTATGTGTTCTTAAAAGAGATAAATTCACACACAAAAATTATGATAAAACCACAAAGTGCTTATTGCATAATAACTTTTAATTTCAAGTATTAATTGTGAATGCTTGTTGAAGGATCTGTTTTTACAACTTTTAGTACTGTTTTATATTATTGTTTTATACTTAAATACATTTGTACTTTGCAAATAAATACTTTGACAATGTTAAAAAAAAAATGAATGTCTGAGGCAAAAAAAAATTTCAAAACATAAATATTTTATTAAATAAAATTGTAACTGGACGTTTTGTATTAGATCTATGCATAGGTAAACCGTCTTAAATGAATGAAAGCAGGCTACAAGTAAGAAAGAAATATTACTATTGTAAATCTGTATCAGTGCTCACTAGCCGATGATGAAAACTGTAATACTAAAGCGAACATGAAAGGCAAAATGACGCTGTAAATTACATGTCTGAGGCGAAAAAAAAGTTTATGTTTTGATATAAATGGTTTTCATGTATATATATATATATATATATATATATATATATATATATATATATATATATATATATATATATATATATATATATATATATATATATATATATATATATATATATATATATATATATATATATATATATATATATATATATATATATATATATATAAATATATATATATATATATATATATATATATATATATATATATATAATATTAGTTTCTATATAGGCCTATACATATTGCAATTGGTGTCACGTCCCCCCCCCCTCCCACCCATTTTGTCCATCGGTGTATATTTGTGCGCACATTATATTAATCCACCTATTTTGGAAAAAGCATTGTTTTCAACGTAAATTATTAGATTTTTGTGTTACCCCATCCAGTAGCGTAGCGAGGGGGGGGGGGGGGCGGGGGGGGACACATGTCCCCGGGCGCCGAGCTTAGGGGGCGCCAAAATGGGTTGGAAAAATAGATTGAAAGGTTGAGGGGGGTGCAAATTGAAAGTTTGAGGGGGGGGGGTGCAAATAAAAATCTCGAGGGGGGTGTGCAAATCGAAAGTTTGAGGGGGGGGGGTGTGCAAATCAAAATCTCGAGGGGGGGGGGGGTGCAAATCGAAAAGTTTGTCCCCGGGCGCAGGGAAGGGTCGCTACGCCTCTGACCCCATCCCCGGTGGTTGATTCACATCAGTTATTCAAAATATTTAACAAAACCTTTTTTTTCTCTAAAAATTTGGTGGTAGGTATTATCCGGTAAGGTCCGCACCCCCCGCCTCGCGACGCCTCTGAAGCATCATAAATTAAGCCTACGTCACTGTACACTGTTTCAAGTAGACTTTGTATCCTATCTTTTTTTGTGTGCGGAAACATCTGTTTGAGATACTACAGTGTGTGAAGGGGAGGGAAGCGGGGAGGTTTGAACCCTTGAATTGAACTCACCTTTACAGTAAAAAAAAAGCATACGGCAACGCTAGGCCTAAGAGGTTGACTTTTTATTTGAAAGTCAATTAAAACAGAAAACTAAACAACGACCATTATAACAGAGTGCAACATTTGTCGTAATGGATTGAAGAACCATGTCGTTTTACCCTAGTGCGGATTTTAAAAACACCAAGGGCGTTAACCTTATGACAAGGGAGGTAACCAGTGCATGATTTTATTAGCGCACTCTCTGTTAAGATTTTTAAATAACGCGGACAATCACCTTTTGGCCGCAGTGTCAACGACACGCATAACAAGAACTGACAATCAATTCATTACCGCGATTAATTAGCCTTCAATTAAGTGTACTTTAAATCAGGTTAACACAACATGCCTCCCACTCTCCCACACCTCCTCATTTTTACACCTCCCGTTCCTCACGTTTCGCATATCATAAACCACCCCCAACCCATACATTCCCACTGATACTTGCCCACTCACATTTTCCCACCCTCACACCTCCGCACCATTGTAATTTTCTACCCTCACACCTACAACCATCACCCACTCCATTGCCCACACATCATCACATTGAAACTTTCCCAACCCCCCACACCCCCGACTCTCACATACCTAAACAAGGTCATCTGACCACACTCACACCTTCCCACCCTCACGCCTCCCCACCCTCACACTTTTCCACCCTCCCACCTTCCCACCCTCACATATTCCCACACTCACACCTTCCCACCCTCGCAATTTTTTCCACCCTCACACCTTCCCACCCTCACATATTCCCACCCTCACACCTTCCCACCCTCACACTTTCCCACCCTCACACCTTCCCGACCTCACATATTCCCACCCTCACTTCTTCCCACCCTCACATATTCCCACCCTCACACCTTCAAACCCTCACACTTTCCCACCCTCACACCTTCCCACCCTCACATATTCCCACCCTCACTTCTTCCCACCCTCACATATTCCCACCCTCACACCTTCCCACCCTCACACTTTTCCACCCTCACACCTTCCCACCCTCACATATTCGCACCCTCACTTCTTCCCACCCTCACATATTCCCACCCTCACACCTTCCCACCCTCACATATTCCCACCCTCACTTCTTCCCACCCTCACTTCTTCCCACCCTCACATATTCCCACCCTCACACCTTTCCACCCTCACACTTTTCCACCCTCACACCTTCCCACCCTCACATATTCCCACCCTCACTTCTTCCCACCCTCACTTCTTCCCACCCTCACATATTCCCACCCTCACACCTTCCCAACCTTACACCTTCCAACCCTCAAACCTTCCATCCCTCACACCTTCCCACCCTCACACCTTCCCACCCTCACATATTCCCACCCTCACACCTTCCCACCCTCACACTTTTCCACCCTCACACCTTCCCACCCTCACATATTCCCACCCTCACTTCTTCCCACCCTCACATATTCCCACCCTCACACCTTCCCACCCTCACACCTTCCAACCCTCAAACCTTCCCACCCTCACACCTTCCCACCCTCACACCTTCCCACCCTCACACCTTCCCACCCTCACACCTTCCCACCCTCACACCTTCCCACCCTCACACCTTCCAACCCTCAAACCTTCCATCCCTCACACCTTCCCACCCTCACACCTTCCCACCCTCACATATTCCCACCCTCACACCTTCCCACCCTCACACTTTTCCACCCTCACACCTTCCCACCCTCACATATTCCCACCCTCACTTCTTCCCACCCTCACATATTCCCACCCTCACACCTTCCCACCCTCACACCTTCCAACCCTCAAATCTTCCATCCCTCACACCTTCCCACCCTCACACCTTCCCACCCTCACACCTTTCCACACTCACACCTTCACACCCTCTTATCTCCCCACCCACCTTTTTCCTACCCACACCTCCCCACCTTTACACAACATTCGCATCTCCTCCTCATCTCCCCACACCTCCCCCTCCCCCAACAAAACAATATCCAACACACTACATTGTGTTCTGACCCTACTTTGCACTCTAACACAACAGGAAAAAACACCCTCGTCCTACTGAAGAGCTTCCGCATTAGTCGCGTGTCACCCAGTCTGATCACTTTACGGAGATCGATATCATGCGATCATTTAGTTCATCGATCGGAGCAGAAGTCACTGATTTATTTTCCTTTGATTAAAACACGAGCCAATACCCACGCGTGATTGCGTTTTTGAAAGCTCGCGATAATTTTCAGTTTTAATTATATTTTAATTAATAAATTATTAGGCCAAGCTTTAGATATGCACATGTATGGGACAGAGTGGTGTATTAGTAGAGAGCTGGACTGCTAACCCGTAAACCTCGAGTCCGGTTTCAAGTCAGTAAAACGTCCCTGAGTCCACCCATCTCTGATGGGTACTTAACTCAAGTTAGTGAAAGTAATAGCGGTTGGGCATCGTGGGATTAGTGCTTACCAGTGGCGTAGCCAGAATGTCTCAAGGGGGGGGGCGTTCCAATTTTTACCCGTGGACAAAACTTTCGATTTGCACCCCCCCCCCCTCAAACTTTTGATTTGCACCCCCCTCAAACTTTTGATTTGCACCCCCCCCCCCCTCAAACTTTCGATTTTCACCCCCCCTCATACTTTTTATATATACCGAGGGGTCTATGGGGGGGTTATGACCCACCCTAACCCCCCCCCCCCCTGCCTACGCAACTGGTGCTGACCACATACATATGCCGAGGTTGTTGAAACAGGTGAACTCTACTTCACATGCCCAATAGTCCGTCAGCTTGAAAATGAACTTTTTTGTACATTTTCAAAATATTATGCTAAAGCTGATAGTTTTAATATGCTGTTAACGTGTATTCTATAATTTTAATTTATAAATTATTTTAAATGATTTTTATACAATCCCTTATTTATTTTAAGTGGCTTAGTCACTAACAAAATAAAAAGACATTTGAAAAATGAGCAGTGGAGATAAATTTCAACTTTAGATGTAAGACAATTTTTAAAATGTAGCTGTAGTTCATTACAATATATGCAAAACATAACTTTTGCCAAATTTTTTTTTATTCAAATGATCTAGAGATGCTCTATTTATTTCTCGGTTACGTTCTTGTAAGTTTCAAGTATTAGAAATCTATTCTTGTTTTCAAATCCCATTACATACCTTACATCAAAACTTCATCTACATAATGAATTGTTTCGGGATATATATGTAGAATTTTTTTAAAATTATTTATATATATATATATATATATATATATATATATATATATATATATATATATATATATATATATATATGTATATATATATATAGTCAAGCATTTTAGAGATAAATGTGTTTGAATAGATCAGCTAAAGGTGTGCTATATTAAGTTTACCAACAATCATTTGATTGCTTGGGCCGGTAAAACACTAGAGATAAAAAAAAAAATTCTCCAAAAAGCACATAAAGAATGTACGGGCGTCTGCGCTATGTAAGGGCTTATTGACTGCTCGGCAGGGGGAACAATTCATGATGCTTTGATGTCACTTAGGGGCAAAAATTGATCTCGTGTTGCGCCCCTTTGTGCCGGGAAATTGGTTTGATTGTGTTAACCGGCGATTGGGTGTCTGGTAAGTGTGGGGGGTCAGTCTTGTTGTGGGGTGGGGGAGGGTGGGGGTCAGTCTTGTTTGGGGGGAAGTGTGTGGGTAATTCTTGTTTGGGGGAAGGGTGGGGGTCATTCTTGTTTGGGGGTGGGGGAATGTCAGTCTTGTTTGGGGGGAAGGGTGGGGGTCAGTCTTGTTTAGGGGTTGTGGAGGGTGGGGGGTCAGTCTTGTTTGGGGGTGGGGGAATGACAGTCTTGTTTGGGGGGAAATGTGGGGGTCAGTCTTGTTTAGGGGTTGTGGGGGTGGGGGGTCATTCTTGTTTGGGGGGAAGGGTGGGGGTCAGTCTTGTTTAGGGGTGGGGAGGGCGGAGGTCAGTCTTGTTTGGGGATGGGGGAAAGTCAGTCTTGTTTAGGGGGAAGGGTGGGGGGTCAGTCTTGTTTAGGGGTGGGGAGGGCGGAGGTCAGTCTTGTTTGGGGGGGGGGAGGGTGGGGGTCATTCTTGTTTGGGGGTGGGGAAGGGCCATTCTTGTTTGAGGGGAAGGAGTCAGTCTTGTTCGGAGAGAAAAGGATGGAAAGTCTGGGGGCAGGTTGGGGGTCAGTCTTGTTTGGGGTTGAGGGAGGACATTATTGACGGCGGAGCTGTTTTTTTTAGGGGGGGGGGGAGGGTCGAGGCCCCCCGTGTGTATTGATGTGAGGACGGACATCCTTGTTTTGGGGTTTCAGAGGAAGGAAAGGGGTCATTCGCGTTGTAACGTGTGTTGTGTTGGGGGCGGGGGGGGGGGAGATTAATCGTGTGTGTGGGGGGGGGGGAGAGTTGAGAGAAGTTGCGAATGAATGAAATGATTCAATGGTGAATGGCAATCCGTTGTTTGTTCAGTGGACAGATTAACATTTGGGTGGGGGGTAGGGGTAGGGGTGGAGGACCTGACTGTACGTTGTAGTGATGTAATGAGTCTGAAGGTGGGGGTGTGGTGGGGTGGGGTGGGGGTGAGGTTGTGGGACTTGGCTGTACGTGGTTGTGATGTAATGTGTTTGGAGGTGCGGGTGGGGTGGTGGTGGGGTGGGGGACTTGACTGTACTTGGTAGTGTAGTGGGTTCGGAGTTAGGGGTGTTGGTGGGGGTGGGGGTGGGGCACCTGTCTATGTGGTAGTGATGTAGTGGGTTTGGAGGTGCGGTTATGATTGTGGTGGGGGTGGGGGTGGTTAAACTCCCTGTACGATTTAGAGTGTTTGGCGATGATTGAACAAAAAAAAAGTAATTGGCCGGAAATAGGTAATCACATACACCACTGTTTTGATTGGATAGCGCTATCATAATAAATCAAATTAACGAATTTTTATGTGGTCGAAAATTATGTTGTAAATCATCAACATAACATTCGGAATATTATGAATAACTGAAAATGTGTTTGACAAATATTATCCAAAACTTGACTTTCCACTTATCATCCAGGAAAAGACTTGTCAATACTATAAAATAAACCAGACTTTTTTTTTTTATATCATCGGAAGCAAAATATTTCCCTTTTTTAAAAATTGTCAGTTTTCAAATATTTAGATTAAATCAACATGCAGAAAGTACTCATAGCTGCTTGTTGATTAAAGTGCTCTTAAAGTTTATTCAAATACGTCGAGCATCCGGTTTCATTTAGACATGATTTAAAAACATCCTGTTTACGCTTGTCTTAACAATCATACACAGTACTCTGGATAAATATGGATTAGTCGTTATGTGTAGTCTCTAAACTCTAAAGTCTTTAGCTAAAAGTTGGGCAAATTGTTTCTAGGAAAGTAGGAAATTCTGTACTTGTGGGGTTGTTTTTGTTTTTAAATGTAATCCAGGGAAGGGGATGTTGGGGTATGTGATGTTGGTGTTAAGATAATGTTGGGTGTTGGGTGAAGTGGGATATAGGGTTAAAGTGGAGTATTGGAGTAAAGTTGGATGGTGAGGTAAAGTGGGATAGTGGGGTAAAGTGGGATGGTGAGGTAAAGTGGGATGGTGAGGTAAAGTGGGATGGTGAGGTAAAGTGGGATTGTGATGTAAAGTGGGATGGTAAGGTAAAGTGGGATGGTGAGGTAAAGTTGGATGGTGATGTAAAGTGGGATGGTGGGGTAAAGTGGGATGGTGGGGTAAAGTGGGATGGTGATGTAAAGTGGGATGGTGGGGTAAAGTGGGATGGTGGGGTAAAGTGGGATGGTGGGGTAAAGTCGGATGGTGATGTAAAGTGGGATGGTGGGGTAAAGTGGGATGGTGGGGTAAAGTGGGATGGTGGGGTAAAGTCGGATGGTGAGGTAAAGTGGGATGGTGAGGTAAAGTGGGATGGTGAGGTACAGTGGAATGGTGAGGTACAGTGGGATGGTGAGGTAGTTGGATGAAGTATAGTGGGGTGGTGGGAGTAAAGTAGGATGGTGGAGGTAAAGTGGGATGGTGAAGTAAAGTGGGATGTTGAGGTAAAGTGGGATGGTGAGGTAAATTGGATGGTGAGGTAAATGGGATGGTGGGGGTAAAGTGGGATGGTGAGGTAAAGTGGGATGGTGGAGTAAAGTGGGATGGTGAGGTAAAGTGGGATGGTAAGGTAAAGTGGGATGGTGTGGTATACGTGATGATTGGGTAAAGTGTTATGGTGAGGTAGGTAGGATGTTGAGGTAAAGTGGGATGGTGAGTTAAAGTGGGATGTTGGAGCAAAGTGGGATGGTGAGGTAAAGTGAGATGGTGAGGTAAAGTGGGATGGTGAGATAAAGTGGGATGATAAATTAAAGTGGGATGGTGGGATATAAGTGTGGTGTTGGGGATTAAGTGGGATAATGGGGTGAAGTGTGACAGAGTAGAATTAATTTATCCAAAGGCCTGTAAATAATAGTTCAAAGTACGTGTAAATTAAATAAAATCTTTTCCAAAGGCCTATGATTTATAGATGGATTTACAATCAGAAATCCAGAACTTAGACCAGTCCAGCAGAAGTTTGAAGGCCGGCAATATTCATCTGGCGATCGAAGACCGGAAGTACATCAGAAATTTGAGGTGGAGATGTAAGAGTTATCTTTTCATGAGGAAAAATCGATAGCATGATTTTTTTTTTCAAGGGGCAGATACAATTTTGATGATTTTTTTATTGAAATTTAAAAATCGGGAAAAAATATCCATGGATAGAATTGAAAAAAATAAATAGGTTAACGAATGGTTGAAGTGCTAACAAGTTTTGGTTAGGAAATGCACAAAGAAAATAAACTTTAAATAAATTACGGTTGACGTTCAAATGTACAGTGACTGAATGTAAAAATTAAAAGATATTTGAATGACTGCTTTATTTAACTGCTTGCGTGAAAATAGTAAATGCAAGTACCACTCTTATTTCTAGGTTTGTATGTCTATATGTGCATCAATAAATAGATTTCTGTACATACTATATAAATATATGTCTATACATATTTCTAGACCTATATATATATATATATATATATATATATATATATATATATATATATATATATGCCAGGGGTCGGCAACCTTTTGAGACGGAAGAGCCAAGAGTTACAATTTTCAAAATTTCCCAGTTTTATATATATGTATATATATATATATATATATATAATTTATATATATATAAATATAAAAAAATTTAAATATATAAAATTTGTCTGATATATATAGGGAGAGTGGTGAGTAGAGTGACAAAAATATTTCTATTCTAAAAAAAATTAACTGTTTCTCTTTTGACTGTCTAGATTAAACTCAAACTTTTCCAATCGCTAAAGTATTCAATTGTTCAAGATTTGACATAGCCGTTTTGACTCTGATTCGTAAATGTAGACTTATAATACACAACATTACACAAATTGTGTTGGTGAGATGTGGTACACGAAAAATGAGACAGTCATGAAAATTAGTAGAAACTAATAAATCGATAGAAGTTTAGGTAAATAAAATATAGGCTAAGTACTTTACTTTTAGGAAGAAACTATTCCATTAAAATGACAACTTAATGTGAGATACTAAATGGCTGTAGACACATTTTTCCCAATTTTCTTCAAAACTAATTTGCGGCATAATTTAAAACAAAACATTTCTTGTAATTAGCAACAAATTTTAAAAATGATATAAAAAAACAGAACTTACTCTAATAATTGGACGGTCAGGATTAAATAAAGTATGACGTTATGCGATTGTGAAGATACAAAATAAAGTTTTTTTTAGGCACTTCTCTGTGTGCAGCTCAGACTAACCAAATACAGGCGTGGGGAAAATGTTTTAAAGTTTCCTTTTTAGTTTTATGTTTTAGAAGGGTACATTAAAATTTCAGTCCAAATTTACCTAATTTATTTGTTGTCCAACTTCTCCCTTGTCCCACTTCTGACCAACCCGATATATATAAATGCATATATTTGTGTTTGTGTTGTGTTTGTGTTGTGTTTGTGTTTTCTTTTGTGTTTAGTTTTGTTTTGTTCCATAGTTGGTACATTTAAAAATATTCCCCGTGGCGGAGTATGTAGCTATACATATATATATAAATATATATATATATATATATATATATATATATATATATATATATATATA
This sequence comes from Physella acuta, assembly GCF_028476545.2. Taxonomy (NCBI): domain Eukaryota; kingdom Metazoa; phylum Mollusca; class Gastropoda; family Physidae; genus Physella; species Physella acuta. The sequence continues at coordinate 53,356 of NW_026732184.1, read as the reverse complement.
TATATATATATATATATATATATATAAGAATGTAGAGTGTTTATATCAAGGAAAATGTGAGTAAAATAATAAATTGCTTACATTTGTCACTGTTTTTACTTTTCATTCAAATATAATTTACACCAATCTACCCGAGCAAATTAAAAAAAAAAAAAAAAAAAAAAAACGACAACACCTACGGGGGGGGGGGGGGGGGGGGAAGACAGACCCACAGACACAACTTATCAGAGATTTCATCAGGCCCTAATCCCTTGATCATACAGATTGATCAGCGCGCCAGTTATCCTCCTCCGTTAGCACCTTTTATAGCAGGCCGTATAGTCTGTCTATACAGACAATTTTTTTCTGTTATTTGTCTGTGGTGGGGCGATGGGAGGGATGGATCCCCAGGTCGACCAAGTACGAAGCTATTAACTCAACCACCGAGTCAATATTCCCGTGCACGCATGACTGGTTTTACTGAATTAAGACGGCTCGGGTTCGAAACTCATTACAGCTTAGCTGGAATATTTACCCGTTTTTCACAATAACAAGAAAATAGAAATTGGGTTTTTGTGTGTTTTTGAGTGTAGTACTTGAACCTGTGATTGCAGTGCTAAGTATACATTAGCACTTGGGGACGTGTATAATTGAAGTATACTGCTACATTTATATCACAAAAACGTCACATGATAAGGTTATTAAAAAGTGTTTATTAAGTAGAAACAGAGGCGTAGCGAGGGCGGGGCGGGGTGGTGTAGGGGGTGGGGGGTGCGGACCGCACAAGGTGACAATTTAGGGGGGGGGGTGACACCAAGGCAAAAGATTGCGAAATATACAGAAGAAAAATGAATTTTCGCCACTTCCATTCATGATTAATTAAAGTTAAATGGTCTTTATTACAAGGGGTGGGATGGCACCATGACGTAAACGTGATAACTATAGAGAAACGAATGCTACATTCAACTGTCTTATTAACAGACTAAACATATGCATCGATACTCTTAAGACTGCATCGATTAAAGCTTATACACATACATGTACGCGTATGTGTTTTATACATGTACGCGTATTATTTAAATTAAATTATATGCTTATGTAGGTGGATGTATAAATAAATAAATAAATAATTAAATAAATAAATAAATACATATATATATATATATATATATATATATATATATATATATATATATATATATATATATATATATATATATATATATATATATATATATATATATATAAGGGTGACATCGCGAAGTGCCGCACCATGTGACTCCCGACATAGCGACGCCACTGAGTAGAAACAAAAGCTATGGTAAAGGGTAGAGACACAGTATAGGAATGTATACTTTGTGGGGTGGGGCGTTGTAGGTGGATGGGTGGGGATTCGTTAAGGGTGGGGCATTGTTAAATGTGTGATATTGTGATGGTGTGGGAATTGTGAGGTGTGTGGCATTGTGGGGGTGAGATATGATGGTTGGGGTATTGTGAGTGATTAGGCATTGTTAGGTTTGGTGCATTGTAATGGGTGGGGCATTGTGAGGGAACGGACATTGTTTGGGATTGAGGCATTATGAGGGATAGGGTTATGTGGGGGATTGTGAGGGGCTGGACATGATGTGGTGTTGGGCATCGAGAGTGATGGGGCATTGTAAGGGGTTGAGCATTGAAAGGGGTTGGGCATTGAAAGGGGTTGGGCATTGAAAGGTGTTGGGCATTGAAAGGGGTTGAGCATTGAAAGGGGTTGAGCATTGAAAGGGGTTGGGCATTGAAATGGGTTTGACATTGAAAGGGGTTGAGCATTGAAAGGGGTTGGGCATTGAAAGTGGTTGGGCATTGAAAGGGGTTTAGCATTGAAAGGTGTTGGGCATTAAAAGGGGTTAAGCATTGAAAGGGGTTGAGCATTGAAAGGGTGATTGAGCATTGTAAGGAGTTGGGCATTGAAAGGGGTTGGGCATCGAGAGTGATTGAGCATTGTAAGGGGTTGGGCATTGAAAGGGGTTGGGCATCGAGAGTGATTGAGCATTGTAAGGGGTTGGGCATTGAAAGGGGTTGGGCATTGAAAGGGGTTGGGCATTGAAAGGGGTTGGGCATTGAAAGGGGTTGGACATTGCAAGGGGTTGGGCATTGAAAGGGTTGGGTATTAAAAGGGGTTGGGCATTGAAAGGTGGTGGGCATAGAAAGGGGTTGAGCATTGAAAGGGTTTGGGTATTGAAAGGGTTTGGGCATTGAAAGGGGTTGAACATTGAAAGGTGGTGGGCATAGAAGGGGGTTGAGCATTGAAAGGGTTTGGGTATTGAAAGGGTTTGGGCATTGAAAGGGGTTGAACATTGAAAGGTGGTGGGCATTGAAAGGGGTCGAGCATTGAAAGGGGTTGGGCATTGAGAGGGGTTGAGAATTGAAAGGGGTTGAGCATTTAAAGGGGTTGAGCATTGAAAGGGGTTGGGCATTGTAAGGGGTAGGGCATTGTAAGGGGTAGGGCATTGTAAGGGGTAGGGCATTGTAAGGGGTAGGGCATTGTAAAGGGTAGGGCATTGTAAGGGGTAGGGCATTGTAAGGGGTAGGGCATTGTAAGGGGTAGGGCATTTTAAGGGGTAGGGCATTGTAAGGGGTAGGGCATTGTGATGGGTAGGATTGTTAGGGGTGGAGCATTGTGAGGGATGGGCATTGTGATATTTGGGGTATAGTGAAGGAGAGTAATTATTTTGGTTGTGACGTTTTTTAGGAGGGCATGGTGAGGGGTGAAATATTGTGAGAGGTGGGGCGTTTTGGGGGTGGGGCATTATGAGAGGTGGGTTATTGTGATAGTTTGGATATTGCGAGAGGTGGACAATTATGAGGGGTGGGATACTGTACAGAATTGGTCACTTTGAGGGGTGGGCAACTGTGAAGGAATATATTCTGCCTGTGACCTCCATATTGATCTGTCCAGTGTCATTTCACTAAAATACAATTTCTATAATTTGTATTTTACGGTAACGCGGAGAGAAACAAAAATTAAACTTCGTAAAATATTGATTTCTCTGAAAGGCAGTCTTGAATAGACATGAACTACAGCTGACTTGTTATGTCGAAGGTCGGCTAGTATTGACTAGAACAAGTGTGTGACTTTAATTTTGGACGAACATATAAATACAGAAATCGAATTAAGAGTTTATTCAAAATTATGTTTAGCTTTTTTAAAGTAAGTCGCGTATGAAACATACTACGATGATATAGCATGTTATTTACATTTTGTATTTGTCGTACATGAAATTAAAATACTGCTAATTAATTAACCTTGTAATTAAAGAGCATCAATCCATCATTTAAACAGCAGCGTAATCAAACCTTGGAAATTTTTTTGTGTCGTAGTTTTAGCAGTCATAAATCACCGGCTATTCAGAACGCCAGAGCCTAGCTATTAGAAACTGCAGATACATCAACAGTTGTGAAACATACATAATAGATAACCGGCTATTGAACCTAACCAGGGAGATTTAACCTGTATGATCCGGGTCTATATATCATGTGATACAGGGATAAAAATAGCCTAAATGGGGGTCTATTGAATCAAGGTAGATAAGCATTGAGTATAAGCATGTAGGTTTTAAAGTAATTTATATATCATCACTTTTTCTCGTTCTTGTTCAAGACACATGGAGCAGATGAAGTAGAGTTCATCTGTTTTAATTACATCAGCATACAAAGGGATAGTGTGGTCAGTACTATGCCCAGCCGCCTTTGTTTCACGAACGTGAGTCAGGTACTCATCAGAGCTGGGTAAACTCAGAGACGTTCTACAGACTTGAGTCCGAGATGCGAACTCAAAACGTTCGAGTTTGTAATTTAGCGCTCTACCTCTAGGCCACACTGTTCCCAATGTATACATATACATACAGAATCATATACACGAACAATAACGTTTCAAACAGGCACATATCTAGCTAAACCTTTGTCATATGCATAGCTATTTTAAATGTTATATATATATATATATATATATATATATATATATATATATATATATATATATATATATATATATATATATATATATATATATATATATATATACATATATGCACGTTTTTGCATTTTTGTATAGTATGCATTTTGCCCTGATTAGTTGTATGTGTTGTGGTAAATGTAATGAAACTGTTCACATCAGTTTTAGACCATAAAAATTAAAGTTTTAAAACCACCCCGAACTGTGCACTAGTTATATCAGTGGTAATCAATTAGCGAGCTGGTCTTTTAATGGACGGTCGGCTCTGCTGTAATGATAGGATCTTGAAACGTGAGGTCGAGGTTTTAAATTGATGGTGTCATGTCATTTACTCTTGTTTTATACATGGTGTCATGTCATTTAGTCTTGTTTTATACATGGGCCCGGTACGTCAATGCAACCGAACGGTAACTTTTGAATTAATTACACATTTTTCGTCTACCTATTTCATGCTCAATCTTCAAAGTGTTCACTTTTTTAAAAACAATTGGTTTAATTGTCCAAGAATACTGTTTTAGTTTTTTCTAAAAATTAACTTAATTTTAAAAGAAAGATATTTTTTTTTTAAGTTTAAAAATTACTTTATCGTTAAAACTCACAGGCAGCGTGGTAGAGCATTCGACTGCTAACCCGAAAGTGTCGAGTTCGAATCCAGGTTGAACTTGAGTCCACCCAGTTCTAATGAGTACCTAACTTAGGTTACAGCTCTTGTAGATGTAAGAAGTTGTGCGTTTCTTTTTGGTGCAGCAAAATATGCGTCTCTTTTTGCAAAATGTGCGTCTTATTTTTGGTGCAAACAAAATGTGCGTCTTATTTTTGGTGCTACAAAAGGTGCGTCTCCTTTTAGTGTAAAACGATGTGCGGTTTTCCCTTTTATTTATAAAAGTTTAATCGAAAGAGTGGTTGTTTTTTTTTCGAGCCTCAGTTTAAAATATTTCTAGTATAGCTGAAGATTTATTTTTAAAATAATGATATTTAAACAAGTAATTGTTTTTACGACAGAAGGTATAGCAGGTAAAAAAAAATGGAGACCCTCAGACATGTGATTTACAGCGTCAGTTTGCCTTTCGTTGTTTACTCTAGTACTACAGTTTTCATCATCGGCTTGTGAGGACTGATACATTTCAACAATAGTTAATCTACTCTTTCACGTTTATATTCATTCAAGATTAAGTAATTACTTACACAAAATACAAAAACGGTATATATATATATATATATATATATATATATATATATATATATATATATTGAGTGTGTGTGACTGAAAACAAGTTTCCAGATACAATGCATGATGAAAAATAATAATCATTAAAAAAGTTTTTAAAAACCCACGTTTTCTGATTGAACTAAAAAGTAGAAAATAAATACTATACATCACAATAATGCAAGCGATCACTCTACTATAAGCGATCAAAAACGTGGGGCGCCGAAGTAAAAGTTATATTACTATTGATTAGATAATACTATTGACTTTTATTAGGGAGCTTGTAGAGAGTCAACAGTATTAGAAACTGTAAGAAAATCACGGCGCCCCACGTTTTTGCTCGCTTATAGTAGAGTGATCGCTTGCATTATTGTGATGTAGGGCCTATAGCATTTATTTTCTACTTTTTAGTTCAATCAGAAAACGTGGGTTTTTAAAAACTTTTTTAATGATTATTATTTTCTACTTTTTAGTCTTTGTCTGTTTGTTTGCATTAAAATCTTGCTATCGATTTTATCTTTTCACTTTTTTTGGGTAAACGAAGACAACTCGTAAAAAGACAACTCGTAAAAAGACAACTCGTAAAAAGACAACTCGTAAAAAGACAACTCGTAAAAAACACGTTGTTTGAATACGTTACTGACTAGAACACATAGATTTGAACCCGTGTCGAGTGGGATAGCAATCGTGTGCCCAACCACTCGACCATATCGTCTCCCCCAAACTGGCCTACCTCCTGTAAGTTTAAACTCGGTTCAAGCTAAATTCTCTGCCCCTAAGCCTGTGGCGACATGTGATCGTTCGCTTCACTGCGCGCGAGGTACGCGTCGCTGGTTTTTTTTTGTAATGGCTAGCAGAGGAGAATTATATATATAGATTATATAGCGGTCTAAAATGCTCAATAAAATGTTTCCATTGATCAATTTAGTAATAATAACAACTGAATATTCAATGGTCATCCAAAAGAAAGCTTCCCTGAAAATTTCAGCGCGCTAGCTAACTGGGAAGTGCCAGAAATTTCGATCGCAAGATTGGATTGGAAAGACAAACAAATAAATAAATAAATAAACACACAGAGAAAGCAAGTTAAAGAAAACGTGGTAAAAAAATGTATGTATGCTTCTTTCTTTCCATACAAGGAATGCATTCAATACCACCAAACCTAGTCATATAAATAAACATCACAATGAATAAGTGAACTCCGAAAAACAATGAGACACAAGTGTATAGATGAAATAACCCGTGTATGCAAGTCAATATAACTAGCTGTACAATCAATTGCTCCCGATATTAAACTTCAACTAGAAAATGAAAGATATTTTTTTTTTTTTTTTTTTTTTTTTTTTTTCTTAACATTCATTTATTTCATTCAAATCCTTTTACTTGCATTCATACTCTCAAAATATTCAAACATTCTTTATTATGTACACCCAGTCTACTATGTACACCAGACAATAAAACCATCGTAGCCTTACAAATACCATTTGATCAGACTGCTAAATAGTTAAGCAATCACAATAATAAAAAGCAATTTTGATAGTTGAAGCTTTACTGTGAAAATCAATTTATTTCAACAAATGGCATTCCAATTAAAAAAAATTTAGGTAGTCCTTGATTTCAACAAACTTTATAAATTTTATCACTTCATCTTAACACCGCCACAGCATTTTTTGTTTCAATGAGATGAACAGATCTAGGACTCCAGTCAGAAGAAGTAATCCATAAAAAATGTCTATAATAGTTTTTAACACTTCATCCAGATTTGAAGAGCAGTATAGCAACTTGTCCCAAGTAGAAATAGATGAAGTGTTTTGTTTCATGGGTTACGTAGCTGCCAAAGTTGCGCCCAACAATGCAATGCCATGTTGGGTTGTATTTCTTATCGAACTCTTTCTTAATGAAGGCAGCAATGTCTTTTTCAATGTTGTATTTTTCCAAGGCTTGTGTAGCACAGTCCACAGCATCTTGCTGCATATCCTCAGACATATCAGCATTCTTGATTACGGCTTTTCTTTCAGACATGGTTACTTGGTTATATGAATGCTAACTTGAAGTTTGTTTTAAATTTAAGACGTGCTGAAATCGTCTTCAATAAGTGAGCTAATGTGGTTTTCCCTTAACTTCTTTAGACTAGGACTAACCAAAATGAAAGATATTAACTTTTTTTAATAATATGTTTTGAAAAAAAAATTCAATCAAATAGTTCATCGTGCAATAAATACTTAATCTGAAATAGTTGTATACTCGAAAAGGTTTATCATGTGCTTATTAATAGCAAGTATAAATTCAAAACCTCAAATACCATGATGTTAATTAAAAACCCATAATAATAATTATTTGTTCATTTAAACAAAAACCTGAATTTTCAAAAATTAATATATATGTATAATACACTTTATACTATTTTATAAATAGTTGTTTCCAGAGAACATTGTCTCCCCTTAAATCGATTATTTCCCTTTTTATTAGCCCCCATTACAAACTAACTCGCCCCTTTTACAGCGCGTAAGTTTTGAACTTTCTCATCCGGTCTCTAAATCATGCTTGACCTCCCCGCCCCAGGCCAAATAAAGAGGGCGTCCATCTGACCAGCGCGTGTCAAATCGAGGCTCGATTATTTACGGCCGGACCCGATTTATTTTACACGATCGCACAACTCGATCACGACCTCTTTCACGCGTCCGATTTATAGATTTAATTGAGGGAAAAAAAACGCCTTTAAATATTCTCTAACAGGCGTCCTACATGTTTTTATTGCACAGGCGGGATGTTAGGAGCCACTGACGCGAGCCTAATCCAATTTCTGACGCAGCGTCATCTCAGGGGCAGCTCATGGATTTTACTTAAATGATAATCGGTTTTTTAGCTTTGGTTAAGTTTTATTCTAAGTGATGATGGAGAACTTTGTCACGCAGGAATCTTACAATATATATTTTTACATCTGAGTGTATACATACATACATATATATATATATATATACATATACATACATATATACATATATATATATACATATATATATATATATATATATATATATATATATATATATATATATATATATATATATATATATATATATATATATATATGTGTATAGGCCTATATATATATATACATATATATATACTGTATATATACTCTCTCTCTCTCTCTCTCTCTATATATATATATATACATATATATATATATATATATATATATATATATATATATATATATATATATAATGTTTATGCATATGATACAGTTTTTATTAAACATGAATATATGATGTCTTATGTATTTCTATACAGAAATGCTAGTATAAATTTGTATATCGAATATAAAAATGATGGTGTTGTCGAATGGTAGAGCATACGACTGCTAGCCCGAAAGTCACGGGTTCGGATCCTGGGCTGGAGTCTGTAGGACGTTACTGAGTCCATCAGCTCTGATGCGTACCTGACTCACGGTTAGGGTAACAAAGGCGGTTAAACATAATGTGCTATACGTTGTCCATTGAAACAGATAAGCTCTACTTCATCTGCCGTAGGAGAATAGATGAATATCCTTCAATGTTTTTTTATAGTGCTAACTTATCAATGACATGGCTAATGTAATAACGAATCCAGTTTCTCCTTGTGTGTATTTTTAAAACAATGGCATGTTTCGGATATTAAAGAACCCTAACTTTTGGTAAAACCCGTTGCTAAAAATAGAAACGTATTCATATCCTATCGACAACAATGACCTTTTCACATCTCATCTTACAGAAGATCGTAACACATTACTTGACAAGGCCAGTATTTTTTAATCTTCTTACCGGCAACAAATCAAACGTCTTTTGCCAAATTGTGGTTTTTGGCTTTAAATTATAAACTGGCTTTTGTCCATACATTCAATAAATAGCAATTGTATATCATTATTATACATGTCTATATAACATGTATACATATTTATTTTATATTAGATATCATCGTTTACGGTTCATACTCAAGACATATGTGACAGATGAAGTAGAGTCCACCTGTTTCAAAGACCTCGGTATACAAAGGAGCATGTCGTGGTCCCCATGAACTGTTTCATCCGTCTCCGCGACAACACATCTCATAAAATGCCCAGCTTCATACAGCTTAACACAGCTCCTAACAGCTTTAAACAGTCTAAACAACAGCTTTAAACAGTCTAAACAACAACTTTAAACAGTCTAAACAACAGCTTTAAACAGTCTAAACAACAGCTTTAAACAGTCTAAACAACAGCTTTAAACAGTCTAAACAACAGCGTTAAACAGTCTAAACAACAGCTTTAAACAGTCTAAACAACAGCTTTAAACAGTCTAAACAACAGCGTTAAACAGTCTAAACAACAGCTTTAAACAGTCTAAACAACAGCTTTAAACAGTCTAAACAACAGCTTTAAACAGTCTAAACAACACCTTTAAACAGTCTAAACAACAGCTTTAAACAGTCTAAACAACAGCTTTAAACAGTCTAAACAACAGCTTTAAACAGTCTAAACAACAGCTTTAAACAGTCTAAACAACAGCTTTAAACAGTCTAAACAACAGCTTTAAACAGTCTAAACAACAGCTTTAAACAGTCTAAACAACAGCTTTAAACAGTCTAAACAACAGCTTTAAACAGTCTAAACAACAGCTTTAAACAGTCTAAACAACAGCTTTAAACAGTCTAAACAACAGCTTTAAACAGTCTAAACAACAGCTTTAAACAGTCTAAACAACAGCTTTAAACAGATCGACCTAGCGATTTTCAACTAAACAGCTCCTAACAGCTTTAAACAGATCGACTCAGCTTCATACAGCTAAACAGCGACTTTCAACCCACCGAAGCTGTTAACACAATGGCCATAATTCCCACTATTCACAAACAACGCTTAAACATATTTCTGTAATACCGCATGTCAATGTCGGCCTTTTGTCCTGTCGGCCTTTTGGAAGTCGGCATTTTGTCCTACATTCTGCATAAGTTATAATATGTTTTCTAAATTAACATATATAAATAAACTTGTCGCTTAAATAATGCATGATTAATTCTTTAAAACACCTATGTATATTTCTAACGATGGGTTATGGTTTAATTAATTAGGTTTTTTTTAATGAAAGGTTACTGACTATCCTTGGTGTACAGAAGACACGCCTTTGCATTAATGAGTTTGACGTGTCGAGCGCTTTAATTACGTAAGAAAATCTGAGCAGAAATGTTGCAATAATGTTTTTCCAAAACGCTATTAATTAGTATAATGTATGAGGGTGTAATTAAATAATTAATTAAAAGCCTTTGGATAATTTTTGTCACGGTTCCAACCGATATGCTCATCAAATTACAAACACGCTCGCGTGAAATTAAACTCTAATTACCAGGTTTTTTAAAAGTAAATTACATTTTTTGTACGTTAACACCACGGCGTTAAAAGTAAAAATCAGTTAATTATTTCGTTTTTTTTAACTCTCTGCTAATGGATAACAAATGTTATTGATAATCGGATCGAAGAAGTGAGAGTAGTTTTCGACATCCTGGTTTGGCTACTACCGATGCTAAATCTGGCTAAATATTTTTTTTTAAACTGATAGTAGTTGTACACTGTTGTGATTACTGTTAATGTACGTGAAATTGTTGGTCAAATTATTTAGTTTAATTAAGTCTTTGGCTAAACCCGGTAATGTTGCTTCGTGTTATAAAATTGTTAACTGCAGATATTTTCAAAATCTAGTACAAAGTTCAATGTCCATTTTAACGTATGGTTATTGCAGAATCGCTTCTTCGAAAGTTTAAAAACATATAACGACTAAGTATGAGAAGAAGAAGAAGAAGAAGAAGAAAAAGAAGAAGAAGAAGAAGAAGAAGAAGAAGAAGAAGAAAAAGAAGAAGAAGAAGAAGAAGAAGAAAACAAGAGCAACGGATTGATAAAGAGGAGGACGTTGGTCTAGTTCTTGAACGTCTCTCAACCTAATTAAGAAAGGCTGAGAAACTTCAGAAAGTGGCTTGAGACTTAGATTCGCGTTTGTATCGTTGTTTGTAGTTCGTAAATCAATTGACAGCTCCCATGTTCATTGAAGAAAACAATATCCATCAAGGCTATGAAACAGCTCAGTAAAAAAGCAAGTCCCCATAGCTATGTTCATTCATAGTCTTTTCCCTTTTATACCCATGACACATTGGGCCGCTAAAGAAAGCTACCTCCAACTTCTGTCGGTTACCGGCTATTTCCCTGTCAGTCCCCCATGACAGTCCTGACTCTGCCAGCTGCTTCCCCGCTGTAAACCTCTACGTCTACCTCCCTTGTCTTCTTTTCCTTGAGACGTCCAGTTTAGCGCCATTCATGCTATGTCATCTGTATTCATGATCGTTACTCGCACGGAAAGATCTATTATGCCTACTATGTTTTTTTTGGGAAAGTAGAAGTCACGGCTAAAGCTAAAGTTACACCAGAAGAAGTGGTGCCTTTACAAGAGCAGTGACACTCGTATTGGCATTCATCATATCATCATCCTTATCGTCATCTCTACTGCAGCATCATCATTGTAGTTAAGTAATATATAAAAAAAAGTTTCCCTTACAAACCTGACGGTCTATGGAGCAAGTGAAGTAGAGTTCACTTGTTTCTGTGACCTCGGCATATGAAGAGATAGTGTAATCAGCACTATGCCCAGCCGCCTTTACTTTCCCTACCGTGAGTTAGGTACCCATCAGAGTTGGGTGGACTCAGGGACGGTCTACTGACTTGATCCCGGATTCGAACTCGAGACTTACGGGTTAGCAGTCTAGCTCTCTACCGCTAAACCACTCCGTCCCAAATAATATATAGCTGCTAAACAATTATATCGGGTCGGCGTGACATGGCGGTAGAGAGCTAGACTACTAACTCGGGTTCAAGACATTAGAAAGTCTCCGAGGTTTAGTGCTGACCAAACTACCCTACTGAATCAGATAAAATCTACTTCACCTGCCTCATATTTCTTGGGCACGAAAGGAAAAATGTAGCTAAACAAATAATATCAATCCTACTTCGCGGACGTTCGCTTATAGCGGGTGATCCTGGAACAAACGATATGAGAGAGGAGCGATTGTGTCATGTGCTGCACATTGTACTATTTTTGTTTCCATCCCAGTGGGAATCAGTGCGTGAACCTGCTGGTAAATATCGTCCACTTTTTTCAGACATGTTCTTTGTATTAACGTTACAATAGTTAATCTATTCAAGGGCGTCACTAGGTGCGTTAACCCAGGGTGTCACCCCACCTCATACACTAATTTTGCATGTTAGATTTATTGCCAATCCTCTCCCCATACCAGTTTGTCATTTTAACTGGATAAAACCTTGTTTTGACCATAACGTTTGCCATTTTTTCGTCTTGCTGTTACACCCTGAATGATGTTGCCCGGGGTTGACCGCACCCTCGCGCCCCCTTGTGACGCCACTGCATATATTGTACCGTGTTAATCTTCTTTCAAGTGCTAAATGTTGATAACTATATAAACTAGCCAAAGGAATCTAATATATATACAAGTGTATGTATAGAGTGCATACTTAAGGGCTCTGTTGTCTTATACTAAAACCACGTTGATATACCCAAAAGTGTTAACTTAGTATACATCATTCCTTTATACAAATCTTGTGTTAATTTTTCTGATAATCTTTATATTCTAATCTAAATATATCATATTTAGAACATCATTTGAATACCGTTTTATTAGTATTTATTTTGCCACTTTATTTATTGATAGATGCTTGCTAAGCTTGCTTATCGAATTGATGATACCCATTACAGTGTCATAAAACATTACACATCCTTTACTAAAAAAAAACAACATTATTCCGATCTCCTGACACCCCATTACACACACACACACACACTCACACACATACACACCCTCACCATCGTCACCACATAATACATTTTTAAAAGTTTTTATTTTAAAAATATTTTGTATAATTATTGCATGACCGGGTCGGCGTGGTCGAGTCGGTAGAGCTCATGGTTGCTAAACCGAAAAGTCTCCAGTTGGAACCTTCTGGTAGATGAGGCTCGTTGACTGGGGACAGCCACTCTTCTAGGAGAGACAACTCCAAAATCAAACAACTGCTGCCTTGTAGTTCGTTCTCAGGCTAAAATCGGAGTCAATGCCCTTAATTGTTCTGGAGAGGATCCCTTTCAACACTAAAATTAAGAACGACAAAGGGAAAGACGATATCATGACAAAGCATTTCACAATCTACTATGCAACCACTTCGACATAAAGGAATCTAAACTAGGTTACCTAGTAACTCAGTATCATACATATGGTCATATTTTATACTCCCTACCTCCATAAATCAAACACGACAAGTTCTATACGACTACCATGGTCATGTATCAACCTTTTTATACCGAACATGACAAAGTTTAGACGAAGAAGATGTGTATACCAACGACATTAACCCTTTAGGTCCCTATTAACAGAATATCTATAACCTGTACATTCAACCACACTATACCCAAACACGAATACCTATATTATATACAGGCACATATTTAATCTAAATGACATTAACCCTTTACTCCCCATAATCTCCATAACCTAAACATTCCAACCTCTGTTTAACAAATACCCAAAACCCACATACTAATATCATGTGTATACTAATGTCATTAACCCTTTACCTCCCGTACTAGAAAAATCTCTAGCCTCCACATTCCAACCTTTGTACTATAAATAACAAAACCCCCATACTAGAAACATTTTACACTAATGAAATTATCCCTTTACTTCCCATAATCTCTATAACCTCAACATTCTAACCTCTCTATACCAATTACCAAAACCGTCATACTAAAAATAGCTGTACACCAACGACATTAACCATTTACATTGCATACTAAAAAAATCTCTATGACCTCATTCCTACCTTTGTATTCCAAATACCAAAACCCGCATACTAAAAACATGTATATACCATCAGCGTTAACCCTTTACATTTCGTACTAGAAAAATCTATAACCTCCACATTATAACCTGTATACTCCAAAACCCTAATGCTAAAAGCATTTGTATAGCAATTTCCTTAACCCTTTACATTCCGTTCTAGAAAAATCTCTATACCTTCCACATTCCAATCTTTGTATTCCAAACACCAAACCGTCACACTAAAAACATATGTATACCAACGTCATTAACCCTTTACTTCCAGTACTAGAAAAATGTTCCAGACCTCCTCACTCCAACCTTTATTGTCCAAACACCAAAACCCGTATACAAAAAACATGTGTATACCAACGTCATTAACCCTTTACCTCCCGTACTACCAAAAACCACCTCTCTAGACTCCAAACAACGTAAATGAAACCTCCCTCCTCCTCTAGATCTACGAACAAGCCAGACATGTCCTATGTTTAATTAATGAAACTTTCCATCAGACCAGCTACCAAGTGAACAGTAGCATCGACAGTTGTACTGCGGTACACCATCATTTAACACTGATACATACATCACATTTATTTTTAATTATCGGTAACGTTTACGTTCATTTGTACATTCAGTGTTAGAATTTATGTCTGTAACAAAACTATCACCAAACCATGTTGTTGTTTTTTTTTTGGGGGGGGGGGGGGGGGGGTTGGCATACATAAAATAGAGATGCATGATTCGAGTAAAAAAAAAACAAAAAAAAAAAAAACAGTTAACGCATAGACAAGAGCACATACTCATAGTCTAGTACCAACGCCACATCGACATATGCACAAGTATATACCAACAAGAAACGATCACAATGAAATAACCACACCACTAACACAGACTATTATCACATAATTAGAGACCACAATCAGTATGCAACTACGTCAAATGCCACAAGCCTAGAAAACAATCACACAATCACAAAATTAGAATACGTAATACAATTATACCATGAACAGAATCACTAACATACCAAAACAATCAGTGCTTTTCTACAATCACAAGCAAACATGAATCAGCAAGCATCACCTGCAACCACACAATCAAACAACGCAATCATTTCATAAACAGTTTTTCAGCCAAACCAAAACAATCATAGCACTACTACAATCACAAGCGAACAACAACCAGCAAACACTACTTGCAAACACAGTACTACACAATCATACAACACATCCACAACGCAATCCTTTCATAAAACACAGTTTACCAACCTAACCAAAACAATCAGAGCAGTACTACAATCACAAGCAAACATCAATCAGGAAACACTTCTTGCAACCATACTACTTTACAATCACACAACAATCACACAAGACAACTACTTAAATCAATTACTCAATCAACAGCTTTCCAACCAAACCGAAACAATCATACCACTACCACAATCACCTCCACACAGTCACATAACACAATCACACAATCAGATAACACCAATCCAATCTGACCCAACCAATGCGGTCCCATTAGGCTTTCAACCAGTGAATCAACCAACTAAAATCAATCCACCTCCCTTAGTCTAACACAGTGTTCAAACGCACTATTTATTCTCTACTCCACCATCTCTTCAGAAGGCGAGGTCTAGATTTTTTTTTTCTTCAGACTTAAGAGCGCCTTCCTCTCTCATGCAAATTTCCCGTCCTCTGTACTGTTCGATGAAGATCACCCATCTGATTTTATTTTATTTTTTAAATTGTGTAAACTGATTTTTTTTTTTTAGAAATGCAGTGTTGTTGGTGTAGATGTAGGTATATGGTGTGGCAGTATCACTAAGTTTATATGTGTTAATAGTATGTTATTTTTGGTTACATATGATATCACATTATCACTCTTGATATTATATTTGGTTATATGTGATGTCCCAGTATTACTGAAATGCGTTTATATGTATTTAGTTGTATATTATACTAGCTTGATCTGATATCCCTATATCACTGAGTTTATGTGTTTTAAGTTTATGTAATATTTGGTTGAAGTAATATAGTATCACTAAGCTTTTATGTGTATGATTATCTGTTCTATACAGTTACAATATATGTCAACGTATCATAAAGTTTATATATGTTTAATTATATGTTTTATTTCAACAAAGATTTTATGATTGGCAATTGCAACTTTAAAAGGAAAGTAGCATAATAGAATTCAAAGTCTGCTCGGGTAGTTGAAGTAAAGTGTGTCTAGTTGTAAGGTCTTGGAGTATAGTGGGACTGTGAAAGTCAGTAAAAAAATAACTTTGCACTGTAGCTTGTGTTTTGTAAAAGAGGTCGCATCCTACATGAGCTGTCTGGACACATTGGTCGCCTGCAGACGATAGATGTGAATCGATCTGAAGACATCTCTATTAGCAGTCGTAAGCTCTACCCATGTACCACACTGTTACAGTGTACTTATACAAATACTTGATTTTATATTTTTTGGAATCCTAATATTGCCCTCAATGATAGAAGTTTAAATTGAATAGACGTTTTAACTTTTCTATTATATATATATATATATATATATATATATATATATATATATATATATATATATATATATATATATATATATATATATATATATATATATATATATATATATATACAGAGAGAGAGAAATATAGAGAGATAGAGAGAGAGAGAGAGAGAGAAGAGATAAAAGACAAAGAGAAAATCTGTTGATCGTTTTCCTTGCCGTCCTGCTTCACTCACATGTTACATTTGTTAACACCTGCTGTCCACGCCTGATACAAGTGTTAACATCTGCTGTCCACGCATGTTACATTTGTTAACACCTGCTGTCCACGCAGGTTACAATTGTTAACACCTGCTGTCCACGCCTGTTACACATTGTTAACACCTGCTGTCCACGCATGTTACAATTGTTAACACCCGCTCACTACCCGTCACGGTTGACCTCTCACGCTTCATTAGACACAGATTTCCCCCTTATTACTCCATCAGCAATGGACCGTGGAGAGGACCGTCACAGCTAATTAACAAACCTACTCATGCAATAATTCCCATCTTAACTAGAACTAAAATGATTTAGCTGGAAAACTTCACCATTAGTACAAAACACACTAAGTATGAATGACGCAACACTTGTTTAGTAAACAAAAGACAAACACACAAGGATCGTAATGAACTGTACACTGATCTTTAAAAGAATAGAAAATACACGTATGTTGTAAAATATATGCAGAGGATGTGATTTACTCTTTAAAGATATGCAGTAACTTTTCTAGTGGAAATTTCATCAAATACTTGGTTGAAAATCTCAGTGCAAATATGCGTTGTGATGCACTAGTTTATAAATTATAGACATACGAAGATATAATGTAACGAGAGCATGGTGATATAACGAATTTAACAGTTGAATACACACGAATTTATCGCATGAAGAGACACGGATTTGTGAGCTTTTAGACACACAACTTAACTAGTTGAATAAAGACGAGCTTAGCAGTTAGGGGTCATCCATAAATGACGTCACACTCGTAGGGGGGAGGGCGGTGTCCGTAATTTTGTGACGATGTGTGATGAGGAGGAGGTGGGGGGGGGGGGGTTCAGAAGTTGCGTCGTCACATATTTGAATTATAAAAAAGCAATGTTAGAAAACTAATATTAGACGTTATTTCGCGTTTTAGATAACTGTTTTAATAAATTGTAATAGTTTAGATAAGATTTTAGAAAAAATATCGATGTTTAAAAAAAATTCAACTGCAATTTTGAGAGGGGTTGTAGGTTGAGGTGTGACGTCATTTTAGGGGGGGGGGGGGGTTCTGGCTTTTTGTGACGACGTGTTAAGGAGGGGAGGGGGGAGGTAAAAATCGTCAAAAAAAAGCGTGACGTCATTTATGGACGATCTCTTAAGAACAGACGAACTTTATATTTGAGGAACATACCAGTTGAATATACGATATACTAGATGAACTTGAAGATACACAAATGTACCATCTGTATACACGAATATACCTGTTTAAATATACACGATTACTCCAGTTGAAGATACACGAATGTACCATCCGAATATACACGAATATATCTATTGAATATATACGATAATACCTGTTGAATTTATACGAACATACCAGTTGAATATATACGTATATACCAGTTCAATATACACGAATAAATCAGTTAAATATACACGAATATATCAATTGAATATATACGAATATACCTGTTGAATATACGCGAATATACCAGTTGAATGTAAACGAGTATATCAGTTGAATATACACGAATATTCCCG